>NW_027556834.1:0-87242 GCF_041903045.1 Epinephelus lanceolatus | reverse complement strand
AAGCCAGAAACATGTACTTTGGTGAAGTCTATAGTAGCAAGGCAGTTTCTTCTGGTTTTCATCACTAGATGGTCAGAAAACAGCAACATGTCACTTTTAGTGTTTTTCAGGGCCCGAAAAGCATTTTGACAGCATGTTGTCACTTAGGCTGTTACTTTTCACCAGAAGCACTCAGAAACAAGTATCGAAGCCAGAAACATGTACTTTGGTGAAGTCTATAGTAGCAAGGCAGTTTCTTCTGGTTTTCATCACTAGTTGGTCAGAAAACAGCAACATGTCACTTTTAGTGTTTTCAGGGCCCGAAAAGGATTTTGACAGCATGTTGTCACTGAGGCTGTTACTTTTGTCCAGAAGCACTCAGAAACAAGTTTCCAAGCCAGAAACATGTACTTTGGTGAAGTCTATAGTAGCAAGGCAGTTTCTTCTGGTTTTCATCACTAGTTGGTCAGAAAACAGCAACATGTCACTTTTAGTGTTCTCAGGGCCCGAGAAGCATTTTGACAGCATGTTGTCACTTAGGCTGTTACTTTTCACCAGAAGCACTCAGAAACGAGTTTCCAAGCCAGAAACATGTACTTTGGTGAAGTCTATAGTAGCAAGGCAGTTTTCTTCTGGTTTTCATCACTAGTTGGTCAGAAAACAGCAACATGTCACTTTTAGTGTTTTCAGGGCCCGAAAAGCATTTTGACAGCATGTTGTCACTGAGGCTGTTACTTTTGTCCAGAAGCACTCAGAAACAAGTTTCCAAGCCAGAAACATGTACTTTGCTGAAGTCTATAGTAGCAAGGCAGTTTCTTGTGGTTTTCATCGCCAGTTGGTCAGAAAACAGCAACATGTCACTTTTAGTGTTTTTCAGGGCCCGAAAAGCATTTTGACAGCATGTTGTCACTGAGGCTGTTACTTTTTGTCCAGAAGCACTCAGAAACAAGTTTCCAAGCCAGAAACATGTACTTTGCTGAAGTCTATAGTAGCAAGGCAGTTTCTTCTGGTTTTCATCACTAGTTGGTCAGAAAACAGCAACATGTCACTTTTAGTGTTCTCAGGGCCCGAGAAGCATTTTGACAGCATGTTGGTCACTGAGGCTGTTACTTTTGTCCAGAAGCACTCAGAAACAAGTTTCCAAGCCAGAAACATGTACTTTGCTGAAGTCTATAGTAGCAAGGCAGTTTCTTCTGGTTTTCATCACTAGTTGGTCAGAAAACAGCAACATGTCCACTTTTAGTGTTCTCAGGGCCCGAGAAGCATTTTGACAGCATGTTGTCACTTAGGCTGTTACTTTTCACCAGAAGCACTCAAAAACGAGTTTCCAAGCCAGAAACATGTACTTTGCTGAAGTCTATAGTAGCAAGGCAGTTTCTTCTGGTTTTCATCACTAGTTGGTCAGAAAACAGCAACATGTCACTTTTAGTGTTCTCAGGGCCCGAGAAGCATTTTGACAGCATGTTGTCACTTAGGCTGTTACTTTTCACCAGAAGCACTCAGAAACAAGTTTCCAAGCCAGAAACATGTACTTTGCTGAAGTCTATAGTAGCAAGGCAGTTTCTTGTGGTTTTCATCACTAGTTGGTCAGAAAACAGCAACATGTCACTTTTAGTGTTTTCAGGGCCCGAAAAGCATTTTGACAGCATGTTGTCACTTAGGCTGTTACTTTTGTCCAGAAGCACTCAGAAACAAGTTTCCAAGCCAGAAACATGTACTTTGCTGAAGTCTATAGTAGCAAGGCAGTTTCTTCTGGTTTTCATCACTAGTTGGTCAGAAAACAGCAACATGTCACTTTTAGTGTTTTCAGGGCCCGAAAAGCATTTTGACAGCATGTTGTCACTGAGGCTGTTACTTTTGTCCAGAAGCACTCAGAAACAAGTTTCCAAGCCAGAAACATGTACTTTGCTGAAGTCCTATAGTAGCAAGGCAGTTTCTTCTGGTTTGCATCACTAGTTGGTCAGAAAACAGCAACATGTCACTTTTAGTGTTTTCAGGGCCCGAAAAGCATTTTGACAGCATGTTGTCACTTAGGCTGTTACTTTTGTCCAGAAGCACTCAGAAACAAGTTTCCAAGCCAGAAACATGTACTTTGCTGAAGTCTATAGTAGCAAGGCAGTTTCTTGTGGTTTTCATCACTAGTTGGTCAGAAAACAGCAACATGTCACTTTTAGTGTTTTCAGGGCCCGAAAAGCATTTTGACAGCATGTTGTCACTTAGGCTGTTACTTTTGTCCAGAAGCACTCAGAAACAAGTTTCCAAGCCAGAAACATGTACTTTGCTGAAGTCTATAGTAGCAAGGCAGTTTCTTCTGGTTTTCATCACTAGTTGGTCAGAAAACAGCAACATGCCACTTTTAGTGTTTTCAGGGCCCGAAAAGCATTTTGACAGCATGTTGTCACTTAGGCTGTTACTTTTCACCAGAAGCACTCAGAAACGAGTTTCCAAGCCAGAAACATGTACTTTTGTGAAGTCTATAGTAGCAAGGCAGTTTCTTGTGGTTTTCATCACTAGTTGGTCAGAAAACAGCAACATGTCACTTTTAGTGTTTTCAGGGGCCCCGAAAAGCATTTTGAGAGCATGTTGTCACTTAGGCTGTTACTTTTTACCAGAAGCACTCAGAAACAAGTTTCTAAGCCAGAAACATGTACTTTGGTGAAGTCTATAGTAGCAAGGCAGTTTCTTTCTGGTTTTCATCACTAGTTGGTCAGAAAACAGCAAACATGCCACTTTTAGTGTTTTCAGGGCCCGAAAAGCATTTTTGACAGCATGTTGTCACTTAGGCTGTTACTTTTCACCAGAAGCACTCAGAAACGAGTTTCCAAGCCAGAAACATGTACTTTGCTGAAGTCTATAGTAGCAAGGCAGTTTCTTCTGGTTTTCATCACTAGTTGGTCAGAAAACAGCAACATGTCACTTTTAGTGTTTTCAGGGCCCGAAAAGCATTTTGACAGCATGTTGTCACTTAGGCTGTTACTTTTTACCAGAAGCACTCAGAAACAAGTTTCTAAGCCAGAAACATGTACTTTGGTGAAGTCTATAGTAGCAAGGCAGTTTCTTCTGGTTTTCATCACTAGTTGGTCAGAAAACAGCAACATGTCACTTTTAGGGTTTTCAGGGCCCGAAAAGCATTTTGACAGCATGTTGTCACTTAGGCTGTTTCTTTTCACCAGAAGCACTCAGAAACAAGTATCGAAGCCAGAAACATGTACTTTGGTGAAGTCTATAGTAGCAAGGCAGTTTCTTCTGGTTTTCATCACTAGATGGTCAGAAAACAGCAACATGTCACTTTTAGTGTTTTCAGGGCCGAAAAGCATTTTGACAGCATGTTGTCACTTAGGCTGTTACTTTTCACCAGAAGCACTCAGAAACAAGTATCGAAGCCAGAAACATGTACTTTGGTGAAGTCTATAGTAGCAAGGCAGTTTCTTCTGGTTTTCATCACTAGTTGGTCAGAAAACAGCAACATGTCACTTTTAGTGTTTTCAGGCCCCAAACAGCATTTTGAGAGCATTGTGTGTCTTAGGCTGTTACTTTTCACCAGAAGCACTCAGAAACGAGTTTCCAAGCCAGAAAACATGTACTTTGGTGAAGTCTATAGTAGCAAGGCAGTTTCTTCTGGTTTTCATCACTAGTTGGTCAGAAAACAGCAACATGTCACTTTTAGTGTTTTCAGGGCCCGAAAAGCATTTTGACAGCATGTTGTCACTTAGGCCTGTTACTTTTTACCAGAAGCACTCAGAAACAAGTTTCTAAGCCAGAAACATGTACTTTGGTGAAGTCTATAGTAAGCAAGGCAGTTTCTTCTGGTTTTCATCACTAGATGGTCAGAAAACAGCAACATGTCACTTTTAGTGTTTTCAGGGCCCGAAAAGCATTTTGACAGCATGTTGTCACTTAGGCTGTTACTTTTGTCCAGAAGCACTCAGAAACAAGTTTTCCAAGCCAGAAACATGTACTTTGCTGAAGTCTATAGTAGCAAGGCAGTTTCTTCTGGTTTTCATCACTAGTTGGTCAGAAAACAGCAACATGTCACTTTTAGTGTTCTCAGGGCCCGAGAAGCATTTTGACAGCATGTTGTCACTTAGGCTGTTACTTTTCACCAGAAGCACTCAGAAACGAGTTTCCAAGCCAGAAACATGTACTTTGGTGAAGTCTATAGTAGCAAGGCAGTTTCTTCTGGTTTTCATCACTAGTTGGTCAGAAAACAGCAACATGTCACTTTTAGTGTTTTCAGGGCCCGAAAAGCATTTTGACAGCATGTTGTCACTTAGGCTGTTACTTTTGTCCAGAAGCACTCAGAAACAAGTTTCCAAGCCAGAAACATGTACTTTGCTGAAGTCTATAGTAGCAAGGCAGTTTCTTCTGGTTTTTCATCACTAGTTGGTCAGAAAACAGCAACATGCCACTTTTAGTTTTTTCAGGGCCCGAAAAGCATTTTGACAGCATGTTGTCACTTAGGCTGTTAATTTTCACCAGAAGCACTCAGAAACGAGTTTCCAAGCCAGAAACATGTACTTTGGTGAAGTCTATAGTAGCAAGGCAGTTTCTTCTGGTTTTCATCACTAGTTGGTCAGAAAACAGCAACATGTCACTTTTAGTGTTTTTCAGGGCCCGAAAAAGCATTTTGACAGCATGTTGTCACTGAGGCTGTTACTTTTGTCCAGAAGCACTCAGAAACAAGTTTTCCAAGCCAGAAACATGTACTTTGCTGAAGTCTATAGTAGCAAGGCAGTTTCTTCTGGTTTTTCATCACTAGTTGGTCAGAAAACAGCAACATGTCACTTTTAGTGTTTTCAGGGCCCGAAAAGCATTTTGACAGCATGTTGTCACTTAGGCTGTTACTTTTGTCCAGAAGCACTCAGAAACAAGTTTCCAAGCCAGAAACATGTACTTTGCTGAAGTCTATAGTAGCAAGGCAGTTTCTTCTGGTTTTCATCACTAGTTGGTCAGAAAACAGCAACATGTCACTTTTAGTGTTCTCAGGGCCCGAGAAGCATTTTGACAGCATGTTGTCACTTAGGCTGTTACTTTTCACCAGAAGCACTCAGAAACGAGTTTCCAAGCCAGAAAACATGTACTTTGGTGAAGTCTATAGTAGCAAGGCAGTTTCTTCTGGTTTTCATCACTAGTTGGTCAGAAAACAGCAACATGTCACTTTAGTGTTTTCAGGGCCCCGAAAAGCATTTTGACAGCATGTTGTCACTGAGGCTGTTACTTTTGTCCAGAAGCACTCAGAAACAAGTTTCCAAGCCAGAAAACATGTACTTTGTTGAAGTCTATAGTAGCAAGGCAGTTTCTTCTGGTTTTCATCACTAGTTGGTCAGAAAAACAGCAACATGCCACTTTTAGTTTTTTTCAGGGCCGAAAAGCATTTTGACAGCATGTTGTCACTTAGGCTGTTACTTTTCACCAGAAGCACTCAGAAAACGAGTTTCCAAGCCAGAAACATGTACTTTGGTGAAGTCTATAGTAGCAAGGCAGTTTCTTCTGGTTTTCATCACTAGTTGGTCAGAAAACAGCAACATGTCACTTTTAGTGTTTTCAGGGCCCGAAAAGCATTTTGACAGCATGTTGTCACTGAGGCTGTTTACTTTTGTCCAGAAGCACTCAGAAACAAGTTTCCAAGCCAGAAACATGTACTTTGCTGAAGTCTATAGTAGCAAGGCAGTTTCTTCTGGTTTTCATCACTAGTTGGTCAGAAAAACAGCAACATGCCACTTTTAGTTTTTTCAGGGCCCGAAAAGCATTTTGACAGCATGTTGTCACTTAGGCTGTTACTTTTCACCAGAAGCACTCAGAAACGAGTTTCCAAGCCAGAAACATGTACTTTGGTGAAGTCTATAGTAGCAAGGCAGTTTCTTCTGGTTTTCATCACTAGTTGGTCAGAAAACAGCAACATGTCACTTTTAGTGTTTTTCAGGGCCCGAAAAGCATTTTGGACAGCATGTTGTCACTGAGGCTGTTACTTTTGTCCAGAAGCACTCAGAAACATGTACTTTGCTGAAGTCTATAGTAGCAAGGCAGTTTCTTGTGGTTTTCATCACTAGTTGGTCAGAAAACAGCAACATGTCACTTTTAGTGTTTTCAGGGCCCGAAAAGCATTTTGACAGCATGTTGTCACTTAGGCTGTTACTTTTGTCCAGAAGCACTCAGAAAACAAGTTTCCAAGCCAGAAACATGTACTTTGCTGAAGTCTATAGTAGCAAGGCAGTTTCTTCTGGTTTTCATCGCTAGTTGGTCAGAAAACAGCAACATGTCACTTTTAGTGTTTTCAGGGCCCGAAAAGCATTTTGACAGCATGTTGTCACTGAGGCTGTTACTTTTGTCCAGAAGCACTCAGAAACAAAGTTTCCAAGCCAGAAACATGTACTTTGCTGAAGTCCTATAGTAGCAAGGCAGTTTCTTCTGGTTTTCATCACTAGTTGGTCAGAAAACAGCAACATGTCACTTTTAGTGTTCTCAGGGCCCGAGAAGCATTTTGACAGCATGTTGTCACTTAGGCTGTTACTTTTCACCAGAAGCACTCAAAAACGAGTTTCCAAGCCAGAAACATGTACTTTGCTGAAGTCTATAGTAGCAAGGCAGTTTCTTCTGGTTTTCATCACTAGTTGGTCAGAAAACAGCAACATGCCACTTTTAGTGTTTTCAGGGCCCGAAAAGCATTTTGACAGCATGTTGTCACTTAGGCTGTTACTTTTCACCAGAAGCACTCAGAAACGAGTTTCCAAGCCAGAAACATGTACTTTGGTGAAGTCTATAGTAGCAAGGCAGTTTCTTCTGGTTTTCATCACTAGTTGGTCAGAAAACAGCAACATGTCACTTTTAGTGTTTTCAGGGCCCGAAAAGCATTTTGACAGCATGTTGTCACTTAGGCTGTTACTTTTGTCCAGAAGCACTCAGAAACAAGTTTCCAAGCCAGAAACATGTACTTTGGTGAAGTCTATAGTAGCAAGGCAGTTTCTTCTGGTTTTCATCACTAGTTGGTCAGAAAAACAGCAACATGTCACTTTTAGGGTTTTCAGGGCCCGAAAAGCATTTTGAGAGCATGTTGTCACTTAGGCTGTTTCTTTTCACCAGAAGCACTCAGAAACAAGTATCGAAGCCAGAAAACATGTACTTTGGTGAAGTCTATATTAGCAAGGCAGTTTCCTGTGGTTTTCCATCACTAGTTGGTCAGAAAACAGCAACATGTCACTTTTAGTGTTTTCAGGGCCCGAAAAGCATTTTGACAGCATGTTGTCACTTAGGCTGTTACTTTTTAACCAGAAGCACTCAGAAACAAGTTTCAAAGCCAGAAACATGTACTTTGGTGAAGTCTATAGTAGCAAGGCAGTTTCTTCTGGTTTTCATCACTAGTTGGTCAGAAAACAGCAACATGTCACTTTTAGTGTTTTCAGGGCCCGAAAAGCATTTTGACAGCATGTTGTCACTTAGGCTGTTACTTTTTACCAGAAGCACTCAGAAACAAGTTTCTAAGCCAGAAACATGTACTTTGGTGAAGTCTATAGTAGCAAGGCAGTTTCTTCTGGTTTTCATCACTAGTTGGTCAGAAAACAGCAACATGTCACTTTTAGGGTTTTCAGGGCCCGAAAAGCATTTTGACAGCATGTTGTCACTTAGGCTGTTTCTTTTCACCAGAAGCACTCAGAAACAAGTATCGAAGCCAGAAACATGTACTTTGGTGAAGTCTATAGTAGCAAGGCAGTTTCTTCTGGTTTTCATCACTAGATGGTCAGAAAACAGCAACATGTCACTTTTAGTGTTTTCAGGGCCCGAAAAGCATTTTGACAGCATGTTGTCACTTAGGCTGTTACTTTTCACCAGAAGCACTCAGAAACAAGTATCGAAGCCAGAAACATGTACTTTGGTGAAGTCTATAGTAGCAAGGCAGTTTCTTCTGGTTTTCATCACTAGTTGGTCAGAAAACAGCAACATGTCACTTTTAGTGTTTTCAGGGCCCGAAAAGCATTTTGACAGCATGTTGTCCACTGAGGCTGTTACTTTTGTCCAGAAGCACTCAGAAACAAGTTTCCAAGCCAGAAACATGTACTTTGCTGAAGTCTATAGTAGCAAGGCAGTTTCTTCTGGTTTTTCATCACTAGTTGGTCAGAAAACAGCAACATGCCACTTTTAGTGTTTTCAGGGCCCGAAAAGCATTTTGACAGCATGTTGTCACTTAGGCTGTTACTTTTCACCAGAAGCACTCAGAAACGAGTTTCCAAGCCAGAAACATGTACTTTGCTGAAGTCTATAGTAGCAAGGCAGTTTCTTCTGGTTTTCATCACTAGTTGGTCAGAAAAACAGCAACATGTCACTTTTAGTGTTTTCCAGGGCCCGAAAAGCATTTTGACAGCATGTTGTCACTTAGGCTGTTACTTTTTACCAGAAGCACTCAGAAACAAGTTTCTAAGCCAGAAACATGTACTTTGGTGAAGTCTATAGTAGCAAGGCAGTTTCTTCTGGTTTTCATCACTAGTTGGTCAGAAAACAGCAACATGTCACTTTTAGGGTTTTCAGGGCCCGAAAAGCATTTTGACAGCATGTTGTCACTTAGGCTGTTTCTTTTCACCAGAAGCACTCAGAAACAAGTATCGAAGCCAGAAACATGTACTTTGGTGAAGTCTATAGTAGCAAGGCAGTTTCTTCTGGTTTTCATCACTAGATGGTCAGAAAACAGCAACATGTCACTTTTAGTGTTTTCAGGGCCCGAAAAGCATTTTGACAGCATGTTGTCACTTAGGCTGTTACTTTTCACCAGAAGCACTCAGAAACAAGTATCGAAGCCAGAAACATGTACTTTGGTGAAGTCTATAGTAGCAAGGCAGTTTCTTCTGGTTTTCATCACTAGTTGGTCAGAAAACAGCAACATGTCACTTTTAGTGTTTTCAGGCCCCAAACAGCATTTTGAGAGCATTGTGTGTCTTAGGCTGTTACTTTTCACCAGAAGCACTCAGAAACGAGTTTTCCAAGCCAGAAACATGTACTTTGGTGAAGTCTATAGTAGCAAGGCAGTTTCTTCTGGTTTTCATCACTAGTTGGTCAGAAAACAGCAACATGTCACTTTTAGTGTTTTCAGGGCCCGAAAAGCATTTTGACAGCATGTTGTCACTTAGGCTGTTACTTTTTACCAGAAGCACTCAGAAACAAGTTTCTAAGCCAGAAACATGTACTTTGGTGAAGTCTATAGTAGCAAGGCAGTTTCTTCTGGTTTTCATCACTAGTTGGTCAGAAAACAGCAACATGTCACTTTTAGGGTTTTCAGGGCCCGAAAAGCATTTTGACAGCATGTTGTCACTTAGGCTGTTTCTTTTCACCAGAAGCACTCAGAAACAAGTATCGAAGCCAGAAACATGTACTTTGGTGAAGTCTATAGTAGCAAGGCAGTTTCTTCTGGTTTTCATCACTAGATGGTCAGAAAACAGCAACATGTCACTTTTAGTGTTTTTCAGGGCCCGAAAAGCATTTTGACAGCATGTTGTCACTTAGGCTGTTACTTTTTCACCAGAAGCACTCAGAAACAAGTATCGAAGCCAGAAACATGTACTTTGGTGAAGTCTATAGTAGCAAGGCAGTTTCTTCTGGTTTTCATCACTAGTTGGTCAGAAAACAGCAACATGTCACTTTTAGTGTTTTCAGGGCCCGAAAAGGATTTTGACAGCATGTTGTCACTGAGGCTGTTACTTTTGTCCAGAAGCACTCAGAAACAAGTTTCCAAGCCAGAAACATGTACTTTGGTGAAGTCTATAGTAGCAAGGCAGTTTCTTCTGGTTTTCATCACTAGTTGGTCAGAAAACAGCAACATGTCACTTTTAGTGTTCTCAGGGCCCGAGAAGCATTTTGACAGCATGTTGTCACTTAGGCTGTTACTTTTCACCAGAAGCACTCAGAAACGAGTTTCCAAGCCAGAAACATGTACTTTGGTGAAGTCTATAGTAGCAAGGCAGTTTCTTCTGGTTTTTCATCACTAGTTGGTCAGAAAACAGCAACATGTCACTTTTAGTGTTTTCAGGGCCCGAAAAGCATTTTTGACAGCATGTTGTCACTGAGGCTGTTACTTTTGTCCAGAAGCACTCAGAAACAAGTTTCCAAGCCAGAAACATGTACTTTGCTGAAGTCTATAGTAGCAAGGCAGTTTCTTGTGGTTTTCATCGCCAGTTGGTCAGAAAACAGCAACATGTCACTTTTAGTGTTTTCAGGGCCCGAAAAGCATTTTGACAGCATGTTGTCACTGAGGCTGTTACTTTTGTCCAGAAGCACTCAGAAAACAAGTTTCCAAGCCAGAAACATGTACTTTGCTGAAGTCTATAGTAGCAAGGCAGTTTCTTCTGGTTTTCATCACTAGTTGGTCAGAAAACAGCAACATGTCACTTTTAGTGTTCTCAGGGCCCGAGAAGCATTTTGACAGCATGTTGTCACTGAGGCTGTTACTTTTGTCCAGAAGCACTCAGAAACAAGTTTTCCAAGCCAGAAACATGTACTTTGCTGAAGTCTATAGTAGCAAGGCAGTTTCTTCTGGTTTTCATCACTAGTTGGTCAGAAAACAGCAACATGTCACTTTTAGTGTTCTCAGGGCCCGAGAAGCATTTTGACAGCATGTTGTCACTTAGGCTGTTACTTTTCACCAGAAGCACTCAAAAACGAGTTTCCAAGCCAGAAACATGTACTTTGCTGAAGTCTATAGTAGCAAGGCAGTTTCTTCTGGTTTTCATCACTAGTTGGTCAGAAAACAGCAACATGTCACTTTTAGTGTTCTCAGGGCCCGAGAAGCATTTTGACAGCATGTTGTCACTTAGGCTGTTACTTTTCACCAGAAGCACTCAGAAACAAGTTTCCAAGCCAGAAACATGTACTTTGCTGAAGTCTATAGTAGCAAGGCAGTTTCTTGTGGTTTTCATCACTAGTTGGTCAGAAAACAGCAACATGTCACTTTTAGTGTTTTCAGGGCCCGAAAAAGCATTTTGACAGCATGTTGTCACTTAGGCTGTTACTTTTGTCCAGAAGCACTCAGAAACAAGTTTCCAAGCCAGAAACATGTACTTTGCTGAAGTCTATAGTAGCAAGGCAGTTTCTTCTGGTTTTCATCACTAGTTGGTCAGAAAACAGCAACATGTCACTTTTAGTGTTTTCAGGGCCCGAAAAGCATTTTGACAGCATGTTGTCACTGAGGCTGTTACTTTTGTCCAGAAGCACTCAGAAACAAGTTTCCAAGCCAGAAAACATGTACTTTGCTGAAGTCTATAGTAGCAAGGCAGTTTCTTCTGGTTTGCATCACTAGTTGGTCAGAAAACAGCAACATGTCACTTTTAGTGTTTTTCAGGGCCCGAAAAGCATTTTGACAGCATGTTGTCACTTAGGCTGTTACTTTTGTCCAGAAGCACTCAGAAACAAGTTTCCAAGCCAGAAACATGTACTTTGCTGAAGTCTATAGTAGCAAGGCAGTTTTCTTGTGGTTTTCATCACTAGTTGGTCAGAAAACAGCAACATGTCACTTTTAGTGTTTTCAGGGCCCGAAAAGCATTTTGACAGCATGTTGTCACTTAGGCTGTTACTTTTGTCCAGAAGCACTCAGAAACAAGTTTCCAAGCCAGAAACATGTACTTTGCTGAAGTCTATAGTAGCAAGGCAGTTTCTTCTGGTTTTCATCACTAGTTGGTCAGAAAACAGCAACATGCCACTTTTAGTGTTTTCAGGGCCCGAAAAGCATTTTGACAGCATGTTGTCACTTAGGCTGTTACTTTTCACCAGAAGCACTCAGAAACGAGTTTCCAAGCCAGAAACATGTACTTTTGTGAAGTCTATAGTAGCAAGGCAGTTTCTTGTGGTTTTCATCACTAGTTGGTCAGAAAACAGCAACATGTCACTTTTAGTGTTTTCAGGGCCCGAAAAGCATTTTGAGAGCATGTTGTCACTTAGGCTGTTACTTTTTACCAGAAGCACTCAGAAACAAGTTTCTAAGCCAGAAACATGTACTTTGGTGAAGTCTATAGTAGCAAGGCAGTTTCTTCTGGTTTTCATCACTAGTTGGTCAGAAAACAGCAAACATGCCACTTTTAGTGTTTTCAGGGCCCGAAAAGCATTTTGACAGCATGTTGTCACTTAGGCTGTTACTTTTCACCAGAAGCACTCAGAAACGAGTTTCCAAGCCAGAAACATGTACTTTGCTGAAGTCTATAGTAGCAAGGCAGTTTCTTCTGGTTTTCATCACTAGTTGGTCAGAAAACAGCAACATGTCACTTTTAGTGTTTTCAGGGCCCGAAAAGCATTTTGACAGCATGTTGTCACTTAGGCTGTTACTTTTTACCAGAAGCACTCAGAAACAAGTTTCTAAGCCAGAAACATGTACTTTGGTGAAGTCTATAGTAGCAAGGCAGTTTTCTTCTGGTTTTCATCACTAGTTGGTCAGAAAACAGCAACATGTCACTTTTAGGGTTTTTCAGGGCCCGAAAAGCATTTTGACAGCATGTTGTCACTTAGGCTGTTTCTTTTCACCAGAAGCACTCAGAAAACAAGTATCGAAGCCAGAAACATGTACTTTGGTGAAGTCTATAGTAGCAAGGCAGTTTCTTCTGGTTTTCATCACTAGATGGTCAGAAAACAGCAACATGTCACTTTTAAGTGTTTTCAGGGCCCGAAAAGCATTTTGACAGCATGTTGTCCACTTAGGCTGTTACTTTTCACCAGAAGCACTCAGAAACAAGTATCGAAGCCAGAAACATGTACTTTGGTGAAGTCTATAGTAGCAAGGCAGTTTCTTCTGGTTTTCATCACTAGTTGGTCAGAAAACAGCAACATGTCACTTTTAGTGTTTTCAGGCCCCAAACAGCATTTTGAGAGCATTGTGTGTCTTAGGCTGTTACTTTTCACCAGAAGCACTCAGAAACGAGTTTCCAAGCCAGAAACATGTACTTTGGTGAAGTCTATAGTAGCAAGGCAGTTTCTTCTGGTTTTCATCACTAGTTGGTCAGAAAACAGCAACATGTCACTTTTAGTGTTTTCAGGGCCCGAAAAGCATTTTGACAGCATGTTGTCACTTAGGCTGTTACTTTTTACCAGAAGCACTCAGAAACAAGTTTCTAAGCCAGAAACATGTACTTTGGTGAAGTCTATAGTAGCAAGGCAGTTTCTTCTGGTTTTCATCACTAGATGGTCAGAAAACAGCAACATGTCACTTTTAGTGTTTTCAGGGCCCGAAAAGCATTTTGACAGCATGTTGTCACTTAGGCTGTTACTTTTTGTCCAGAAGCACTCAGAAACAAGTTTCCAAGCCAGAAACATGTACTTTGCTGAAGTCTATAGTAGCAAGGCAGTTTCTTCTGGTTTTCATCACTAGTTGGTCAGAAAACAGCAACATGTCACTTTTAGTGTTCTCAGGGCCCGAGAAGCATTTTGACAGCATGTTGTCACTTAGGCTGTTACTTTTCACCAGAAGCACTCAGAAACGAGTTTCCAAGCCAGAAACATGTACTTTGGTGAAGTCTATAGTAGCAAGGCAGTTTCTTCTGGTTTTCATCACTAGTTGGTCAGAAAACAGCAACATGTCACTTTTAGTGTTTTCAGGGCCCGAAAAGCATTTTGACAGCATGTTGTCACTTAGGCTGTTACTTTTGTCCAGAAGCACTCAGAAACAAGTTTCCAAGCCAGAAAACATGTACTTTGCTGAAGTCTATAGTAGCAAGGCAGTTTTCTTCTGGTTTTCATCACTAGTTGGTCAGAAAACAGCAACATGCCACTTTTAGTTTTTTCAGGGCCCGAAAAGCATTTTGACAGCATGTTGTCACTTAGGCTGTTAATTTTCACCAGAAGCACTCAGAAACGAGTTTCCAAGCCAGAAACATGTACTTTGGTGAAGTCTATAGTAGCAAGGCAGTTTCTTCTGGTTTTCATCACTAGTTGGTCAGAAAACAGCAACATGTCACTTTTAGTGTTTTCAGGGCCCGAAAAGCATTTTGACAGCATGTTGTCACTGAGGCTGTTACTTTTGTCCAGAAGCACTCAGAAACAAGTTTCCAAGCCAGAAACATGTACTTTGCTGAAGTCTATAGTAGCAAGGCAGTTTCTTCTGGTTTTCATCACTAGTTGGTCAGAAAACAGCAACATGTCACTTTTAGTGTTTTCAGGGCCCGAAAAGCATTTTGACAGCATGTTGTCACTTAGGCTGTTACTTTTGTCCAGAAGCACTCAGAAACAAGTTTCCAAGCCAGAAACATGTACTTTGCTGAAGTCTATAGTAGCAAGGCAGTTTCTTCTGGTTTTCATCACTAGTTGGTCAGAAAACAGCAACATGTCACTTTTAGTGTTCTCAGGGCCCGAGAAGCATTTTGACAGCATGTTGTCACTTAGGCTGTTACTTTTCACCAGAAGCACTCAGAAACGAGTTTCCAAGCCAGAAACATGTACTTTGGTGAAGTCTATAGTAGCAAGGCAGTTTCTTCTGGTTTTCATCACTAGTTGGTCAGAAAACAGCAACATGTCACTTTTAGTGTTTTTCAGGGCCCGAAAAGCATTTTGACAGCATGTTGTCACTGAGGCTGTTACTTTTGTCCAGAAGCACTCAGAAACAAGTTTCCAAGCCAGAAACATGTACTTTGTTGAAGTCTATAGTAGCAAGGCAGTTTCTTCTGGTTTTCATCACTAGTTGGTCAGAAAACAGCAACATGCCACTTTTAGTTTTTTCAGGGCCCGAAAAGCATTTTGACAGCATGTTGTCACTTAGGCTGTTACTTTTCACCAGAAGCACTCAGAAACGAGTTTCCAAGCCAGAAACATGTACTTTGGTGAAGTCTATAGTAGCAAGGCAGTTTCTTCTGGTTTTCATCACTAGTTGGTCAGAAAACAGCAACATGTCACTTTTAGTGTTTTCAGGGCCCGAAAAAGCATTTTGACAGCATGTTGTCACTGAGGCTGTTACTTTTGTCCAGAAGCACTCAGAAACAAGTTTCCAAGCCAGAAACATGTACTTTGCTGAAGTCTATAGTAGCAAGGCAGTTTCTTCTGGTTTTCATCACTAGTTGGTCAGAAAACAGCAACATGCCACTTTTAGTTTTTTCAGGGCCCGAAAAGCATTTTTGACAGCATGTTGTCACTTAGGCTGTTACTTTTCACCAGAAGCACTCAGAAAACGAGTTTCCAAGCCAGAAACATGTACTTTGGTGAAGGTCTATAGTAGCAAGGCAGTTTCTTCTGGTTTTCATCACTAGTTGGTCAGAAAAACAGCAAACATGTCACTTTTAGTGTTTTCAGGGCCCGAAAAGCATTTTGACAGCATGTTGTCACTGAGGCTGTTACTTTTGTCCAGAAGTCTATAGTAGCAAGGCAGTTTCTTGTGGTTTTCATCACTAGTTGGTCAGAAAACAGCAACATGTCACTTTTAGTGTTTTCAGGGCCCGAAAAGCATTTTGACAGCATGTTGTCACTTAGGCTGTTACTTTTGTCCAGAAGCACTCAGAAACAAGTTTCCAAGCCAGAAACATGTACTTTGCTGAAGTCTATAGTAGCAAGGCAGTTTCTTCTGGTTTTCATCGCTAGTTGGTCAGAAAACAGCAACATGTCACTTTTAGTGTTTTCAGGGCCCGAAAAGCATTTTGACAGCATGTTGTCACTGAGGGCTGTTACTTTTGTCCAGAAGCACTCAGAAACAAGTTTCCAAGCCAGAAACATGTACTTTGCTGAAGTCTATAGTAGCAAGGCAGTTTCTTCTGGTTTTCATCACTAGTTGGTCAGAAAACAGCAACATGTCACTTTTAGTGTTCTCAGGGCCCGAGAAGCATTTTGACAGCATGTTGTCACTTAGGCTGTTACTTTTCACCAGAAGCACTCAAAAACGAGTTACCAAGCCAGAAACATGTACTTTGCTGAAGTCTATAGTAGCAAGGCAGTTTCTTCTGGTTTTCATCACTAGTTGGTCAGAAAACAGCAACATGCCACTTTTAGTGTTTTCAGGGCCCGAAAAGCATTTTGACAGCATGTTGTCACTTAGGCTGTTACTTTTCACCAAGAAGCACTCAGAAACGAGTTTCCAAGCCAGAAACATGTACTTTGGTGAAGTCTATAGTAGCAAGGCAGTTTCTTCTGGTTTTCATCACTAGTTGGTCAGAAAACAGCAACATGTCACTTTTAGTGTTTTCAGGGCCCGAAAAGCATTTTGACAGCATGTTGTCACTTAGGCTGTTACTTTTTGTCCAGAAGCACTCAGAAACAAGTTTCCAAGCCAGAAACATGTACTTTGGTGAAGTCTATAGTAGCAAGGCAGTTTCTTCTGGTTTTCATCACTAGTTGGTCAGAAAACAGCAACATGTCACTTTTAGGGTTTTCAGGGCCCGAAAAGCATTTTGAGAGCATGTTGTCACTTAGGCTGTTTCTTTTCACCAGAAGCACTCAGAAACAAGTATCGAAGCCAGAAACATGTACTTTGGTGAAGTCTATATTAGCAAGGCAGTTTCCTGTGTTTCCATCACTAGTTGGTCAGAAAACAGCAACATGTCACTTTTAGTGTTTTCAGGGCCCGAAAAGCATTTTGACAGCATGTTGTCAACTTAGGCTGTTACTTTTTACCAGAAGCACTCAGAAACAAGTTTCAAAGCCAGAAACATGTACTTTGGTGAAGTCTATAGTAGCAAGGCAGTTTCTTCTGGTTTTCATCACTAGTTGGTCAGAAAACAGCAACATGTCACTTTTAGTGTTTTCAGGGCCCGAAAAGCATTTTGACAGCATGTTGTCACTTAGGCTGTTACTTTTTACCAGAAGCACTCAGAAACAAGTTTCTAAGCCAGAAACATGTACTTTGGTGAAGTCTATAGTAGCAAGGCAGTTTCTTCTGGTTTTCATCACTAGTTGGTCAGAAAACAGCAACATGTCACTTTTAGGGTTTTCAGGGCCCGAAAAGCATTTTGACAGCATGTTGTCACTTAGGCTGTTTCTTTTCACCAGAAGCACTCAGAAACAAGTATCGAAGCCAGAAACATGTACTTTGGTGAAGTCTATAGTAGCAAGGCAGTTTCTTCTGGTTTTCATCACTAGATGGTCAGAAAACAGCAACATGTCACTTTTAGTGTTTTCAGGGCCCGAAAAGCATTTTGACAGCATGTTGTCACTTAGGCTGTTACTTTTCACCAGAAGCACTCAGAAACAAGTATCGAAGCCAGAAACATGTACTTTGGTGAAGTCTATAGTAGCAAGGCAGTTTCTTCTGGTTTTCATCACTAGTTGGTCAGAAAACAGCAACATGTCACTTTTAGTGTTTTCAGGGCCCGAAAAGCATTTTGACAGCATGTTGTCACTGAGGCTGTTACTTTTGTCCAGAAGCACTCAGAAACAAGTTTCCAAGCCAGAAACATGTACTTTGCTGAAGTCTATAGTAGCAAGGCAGTTTCTTCTGGTTTTCATCACTAGTTGGTCAGAAAACAGCAACATGTCACTTTTAGTGTTCTCAGGGCCCGAGAAGCATTTTGACAGCATGTTGTCACTTAGGCTGTTACTTTTCACCAGAAGCACTCAGAAACGAGTTTCCAAGCCAGAAACATGTACTTTGGTGAAGTCTATAGTAGCAAGGCAGTTTCTTCTGGTTTTCATCACTAGTTGGTCAGAAAACAGCAACATGTCACTTTTAGTGTTTTCAGGGCCCGAAAAGCATTTTGACAGCATGTTGTCACTGAGGCTGTTACTTTTGTCCAGAAGCACTCAGAAACAAGTTTCCAAGCCAGAAACATGTACTTTGCTGAAGTCTATAGTAGCAAGGCAGTTTCTTCTGGTTTTCATCACTAGTTGGTCAGAAAACAGCAACATGCCACTTTTAGTTTTTTCAGGGCCCGAAAAGCATTTTGACAGCATGTTGTCACTTAGGCTGTTACTTTTCACCAGAAGCACTCAGAAACGAGTTTCCAAGCCAGAAACATGTACTTTGGTGAAGTCTATAGTAGCAAGGCAGTTTCTTCTGGTTTTCATCACTAGTTGGTCAGAAAACAGCAACATGTCACTTTTAGTGTTTTCAGGGCCCGAAAAGCATTTTGACAGCATGTTGTCACTGAGGCTGTTACTTTTGTCCAGAAGCACTCAGAAACAAGTTTCCAAGCCAGAAACATGTACTTTGGTGAAGTCTATAGTAGCAAGGCAGTTTCTTCTGGTTTTCATCACTAGTTGGTCAGAAAACAGCAACATGTCACTTTTAGTTTTTTCAGGGCCCGAAAAGCATTTTGACAGCATGTTGTCACTTAGGCTGTTACTTTTCACCAGAAGCACTCAGAAACGAGTTTCCAAGCCAGAAACATGTACTTTGGTGAAGTCTATAGTAGCAAGGCAGTTTCTTCTGGTTTTCATCACTAGTTGGTCAGAAAACAGCAACATGTCACTTTTAGTGTTTTCAGGGCCCGAAAAGCATTTTGACAGCATGTTGTCACTGAGGCTGTTACTTTTGTCCAGAAGCACTCAGAAACATGTACTTTGCTGAAGTCTATAGTAGCAAGGCAGTTTCTTGTGGTTTTCATCACTAGTTGGTCAGAAAACAGCAACATGTCACTTTTAGTGTTTTCAGGGCCCGAAAAGCATTTTGACAGCATGTTGTCACTTAGGCTGTTACTTTTGTCCAGAAGCACTCAGAAACAAGTTTCCAAGCCAGAAACATGTACTTTGCTGAAGTCTATAGTAGCAAGGCAGTTTCTTCTGGTTTTCATCACTAGTTGGTCAGAAAACAGCAACATGTCACTTTTAGTGTTTTCAGGGCCCGAAAAGCATTTTGACAGCATGTTGTCACTTAGGCTGTTACTTTTGTCCAGAAGCACTCAGAAACAAGTTTCCAAGCCAGAAACATGTACTTTGCTGAAGTCTATAGTAGCAAGGCAGTTTCTTGTGGTTTTCATCGCCAGTTGGTCAGAAAACAGCAACATGTCACTTTTAGTGTTTTCAGGGCTCGAAAAGCATTTTGACAGCATGTTGTCACTGAGGCTGTTACTTTTGTCCAGAAGCACTCAGAAACAAGTTTCCAAGCCAGAAACATGTACTTTGCTGAAGTCTATAGTAGCAAGGCAGTTTCTTCTGGTTTTCATCACTAGTTGGTCAGAAAACAGCAACATGTCACTTTTAGTGTTCTCAGGGCCCGAGAAGCATTTTGACAGCATGTTGTCACTGAGGCTGTTACTTTTGTCCAGAAGCACTCAGAAACAAGTTTCCAAGCCAGAAACATGTACTTTGCTGAAGTCTATAGTAGCAAGGCAGTTTCTTGTGGTTTTCATCACTAGATGGTCAGAAAACAGCAACATGTCACTTTTAGTGTTTTCAGGGCCCGAAAAGCATTTTGACAGCATGTTGTCACTTAGGCTGTTACTTTTCACCAGAAGCACTCAGAAACAAGTATCGAAGCCAGAAACATGTACTTTGGTGAAGTCTATAGTAGCAAGGCAGTTTCTTCTGGTTTTCATCACTAGTTGGTCAGAAAACAGCAACATGTCACTTTTAGTGTTTTCAGGGCCCGAAAAGCATTTTGACAGCATGTTGTCACTGAGGCTGTTACTTTTGTCCAGAAGCACTCAGAAACAAGTTTCCAAGCCAGAAACATGTACTTTGGTGAAGTCTATAGTAGCAAGGCAGTTTCTTCTGGTTTTCATCACTAGTTGGTCAGAAAACAGCAACATGTCACTTTTAGTGTTCTCAGGGCCCGAGAAGCATTTTGACAGCATGTTGTCACTTAGGCTGTTACTTTTCACCAGAAGCACTCAGAAACGAGTTTCCAAGCCAGAAACATGTACTTTGCTGAAGTCTATAGTAGCAAGGCAGTTTCTTCTGGTTTTCATCACTAGTTGGTCAGAAAACAGCAACATGTCACTTTTAGTGTTTTCAGGGCCCGAAAAGCATTTTGACAGCATGTTGTCACTGAGGCTGTTACTTTTGTCCAGAAGCACTCAGAAACAAGTTTCCAAGCCAGAAACATGTACTTTGCTGAAGTCTATAGTAGCAAGGCAGTTTCTTCTGGTTTTCATCACTAGTTGGTCAGAAAACAGCAACATGCCACTTTTAGTTTTTTCAGGGCCCGAAAAGCATTTTGACAGCATGTTGTCACTTAGGCTGTTACTTTTCACCAGAAGCACTCAGAAACGAGTTTCCAAGCCAGAAACATGTACTTTGGTGAAGTCTATAGTAGCAAGGCAGTTTCTTCTGGTTTTCATCACTAGTTGGTCAGAAAACAGCAACATGTCACTTTTAGTGTTTTCAGGGCCCGAAAAGCATTTTGACAGCATGTTGTCACTGAGGCTGTTACTTTTGTCCAGAAGCACTCAGAAACAAGTTTCCAAGCCAGAAACATGTACTTTGGTGAAGTCTATAGTAGCAAGGCAGTTTCTTCTGGTTTTCATCACTAGTTGGTCAGAAAACAGCAACATGTCACTTTTAGTTTTTTCAGGGCCCGAAAAGCATTTTGACAGCATGTTGTCACTTAGGCTGTTACTTTTCACCAGAAGCACTCAGAAACGAGTTTCCAAGCCAGAAACATGTACTTTGGTGAAGTCTATAGTAGCAAGGCAGTTTCTTCTGGTTTTCATCACTAGTTGGTCAGAAAACAGCAACATGTCACTTTTAGTGTTTTCAGGGCCCGAAAAGCATTTTGACAGCATGTTGTCACTTAGGCTGTTACTTTTGTCCAGAAGCACTCAGAAACATGTACTTTGCTGAAGTCTATAGTAGCAAGGCAGTTTCTTGTGGTTTTCATCACTAGTTGGTCAGAAAACAGCAACATGTCACTTTTAGTGTTTTCAGGGCCCGAAAAGCATTTTGACAGCATGTTGTCACTTAGGCTGTTACTTTTGTCCAGAAGCACTCAGAAACAAGTTTCCAAGCCAGAAACATGTACTTTGCTGAAGTCTATAGTAGCAAGGCAGTTTCTTGTGGTTTTCATCGCTAGTTGGTCAGAAAACAGCAACATGTCACTTTTAGTGTTTTCAGGGCCCGAAAAGCATTTTGACAGCATGTTGTCACTTAGGCTGTTACTTTTGTCCAGAAGCACTCAGAAACAAGTTTCCAAGCCAGAAACATGTACTTTGCTGAAGTCTATAGTAGCAAGGCAGTTTCTTCTGGTTTTCATCACTAGTTGGTCAGAAAACAGCAACATGCCACTTTTAGTGTTTTCAGGGCCCGAAAAGCATTTTGACAGCATGTTGTCACTTAGGCTGTTACTTTTCACCAGAAGCACTCAGAAACGAGTTTCCAAGCCAGAAACATGTACTTTGGTGAAGTCTATAGTAGCAAGGCAGTTTCTTCTGGTTTTCATCACTAGTTGGTCAGAAAACAGCAACATGTCACTTTTAGTGTTTTCAGGGCCCGAAAAGCATTTTGAGAGCATGTTGTCACTTAGGCTGTTACTTTTTACCAGAAGCACTCAGAAACAAGTTTCTAAGCCAGAAACATGTACTTTGGTGAAGTCTATAGTAGCAAGGCAGTTTCTTCTGGTTTTCATCACTAGTTGGTCAGAAAACAGCAACATGTCACTTTTAGTGTTTTCAGGGCCCGAAAAGCATTTTGACAGCATGTTGTCACTTAGGCTGTTACTTTTGTCCAGAAGCACTCAGAAACAAGTTTCCAAGCCAGAAACATGTACTTTGCTGAAGTCTATAGTAGCAAGGCAGTTTCTTCTGGTTTTCATCACTAGTTGGTCAGAAAACAGCAACATGTCACTTTTAGTGTTTTCAGGGCCCGAAAAGCATTTTGACAGCATGTTGTCACTTAGGCTGTTACTTTTGTCCAGAAGCACTCAGAAACAAGTTTCCAAGCCAGAAACATGTACTTTGCTGAAGTCTATAGTAGCAAGGCAGTTTCTTGTGGTTTTCATCGCTAGTTGGTCAGAAAACAGCAACATGTCACTTTTAGTGTTTTCAGGGCCCGAAAAGCATTTTGACAGCATGTTGTCACTTAGGCTGTTACTTTTGTCCAGAAGCACTCAGAAACAAGTTTCCAAGCCAGAAACATGTACTTTGCTGAAGTCTATAGTAGCAAGGCAGTTTCTTCTGGTTTTCATCGCCAGTTGGTCAGAAAACAGCAACATGTCACTTTTAGTGTTTTCAGGGCCCGAAAAGCATTTTGACAGCATGTTGTCACTGAGGCTGTTACTTTTGTCCAGAAGCACTCAGAAACAAGTTTCCAAGCCAGAAACATGTACTTTGCTGAAGTCTATAGTAGCAAGGCAGTTTCTTCTGGTTTTCATCACTAGTTGGTCAGAAAACAGCAACATGTCACTTTTAGTGTTTTCAGGGCCCGAGAAGCATTTTGACAGCATGTTGTCACTTAGGCTGTTACTTTTGTCCAGAAGCACTCAGAAACAAGTTTCCAAGCCAGAAACATGTACTTTGCTGAAGTCTATAGTAGCAAGGCAGTTTCTTCTGGTTTTCATCACTAGTTGGTCAGAAAACAGCAACATGTCACTTTTAGTGTTTTCAGGGCCCGAAAAGCATTTTGACAGCATGTTGTCACTGAGGCTGTTACTTTTGTCCAGAAGCACTCAGAAACAAGTTTCCAAGCCAGAAACATGTACTTTGCTGAAGTCTATAGTAGCAAGGCAGTTTCTTGTGGTTTTCATCACTAGTTGCTCAGAAAACAGCAACATGTCACTTTTAGTGTTTTCAGGGCCCGAAAAGCATTTTGACAGCATGTTGTCACTTAGGCTGTTACTTTTGTCCAGAAGCACTCAGAAAAAAGTTTCCAAGCCAGAAACATGTACTTTGCTGAAGTCTATAGTAGCAAGGCAGTTTCTTCTGGTTTTCATCACTAGTTGGTCAGAAAACAGCAACATGTCACTTTTAGTGTTTTCAGGGCCCGAAAAGCATTTTGACAGCATGTTGTCACTTAGGCTGTTACTTTTGTCCAGAAGCACTCAGAAACAAGTTTCCAAGCCAGAAACATGTACTTTGCTGAAGTCTATAGTAGCAAGGCAGTTTCTTCTGGTTTTCATCACTAGTTGGTCAGAAAACAGCAACATGTCACTTTTAGTGTTCTCAGGGCCCGAGAAGCATTTTGACAGCATGTTGTCACTGAGGCTGTTACTTTTGTCCAGAAGCACTCAGAAACAAGTTTCCAAGCCAGAAACATGTACTTTGCTGAAGTCTATAGTAGCAAGGCAGTTTCTTCTGGTTTTCATCACTAGTTGGTCAGAAAACAGCAACATGTCACTTTTAGTGTTTTCAGGGCCCGAAAAGCATTTTGAGAGCATGTTGTCACTTAGGCTGTTACTTTTTACCAGAAGCACTCAGAAACAAGTTTCTAAGCCAGAAACATGTACTTTGGTGAAGTCTATAGTAGCAAGGCAGTTTCTTCTGGTTTTCATCACTAGTTGGTCAGAAAACAGCAACATGCCACTTTTAGTGTTTTCAGGGCCCGAAAAGCATTTTGACAGCATGTTGTCACTTAGGCTGTTACTTTTCACCAGAAGCACTCAGAAACGAGTTTCCAAGCCAGAAACATGTACTTTGCTGAAGTCTATAGTAGCAAGGCAGTTTCTTCTGGTTTTCATCACTAGTTGGTCAGAAAACAGCAACATGTCACTTTTAGTGTTTTCAGGGCCCGAAAGCATTTTGACAGCATGTTGTCACTTAGGCTGTTACTTTTTACCAGAAGCACTCAGAAACAAGTTTCTAAGCCAGAAACATGTACTTTGGTGAAGTCTATAGTAGCAAGGCAGTTTCTTCTGGTTTTCATCACTAGTTGGTCAGAAAACAGCAACATGTCACTTTTAGGGTTTTCAGGGCCCGAAAAGCATTTTGACAGCATGTTGTCACTTAGGCTGTTTCTTTTCACCAGAAGCACTCAGAAACAAGTATCGAAGCCAGAAACATGTACTTTGGTGAAGTCTATAGTAGCAAGGCAGTTTCTTCTGGTTTTCATCACTAGATGGTCAGAAAACAGCAACATGTCACTTTTAGTGTTTTCAGGGCCCGAAAAGCATTTTGACAGCATGTTGTCACTTAGGCTGTTACTTTTCACCAGAAGCACTCAGAAACAAGTATCGAAGCCAGAAAACATGTACTTTGGTGAAGTCTATAGTAGCAAGGCAGTTTCTTCTGGTTTTCATCACTAGTTGGTCAGAAAACAGCAACATGTCACTTTTAGTGTTTTCAGGGCCCGAAAAGCATTTTGACAGCATGTTGTCACTGAGGCTGTTACTTTTGTCCAGAAGCACTCAGAAACAAGTTTCCAAGCCAGAAACATGTACTTTGGTGAAGTCTATAGTAGCAAGGCAGTTTCTTCTGGTTTTCATCACTAGTTGGTCAGAAAACAGCAACATGTCACTTTTAGTGTTTTCAGGGCCCGAAAAGCATTTTGACAGCATGTTGTCACTTAGGCTGTTACTTTTGTCCAGAAGCACTCAGAAACAAGTTTCCAAGCCAGAAACATGTACTTTGCTGAAGTCTATAGTAGCAAGGCAGTTTCTTGTGGTTTTCATCGCTAGTTGGTCAGAAAACAGCAACATGTCACTTTTAGTGTTTTCAGGGCCCGAAAAGCATTTTGACAGCATGTTGTCACTTAGGCTGTTACTTTTGTCCAGAAGCACTCAGAAACAAGTTTCCAAGCCAGAAACATGTACTTTGCTGAAGTCTATAGTAGCAAGGCAGTTTCTTCTGGTTTTCATCACTAGTTGGTCAGAAAACAGCAACATGCCACTTTTAGTGTTTTCAGGGCCCGAAAAGCATTTTGACAGCATGTTGTCACTTAGGCTGTTACTTTTTACCAGAAGCACTCAGAAACAAGTTTCTAAGCCAGAAACATGTACTTTGGTGAAGTCTATAGTAGCAAGGCAGTTTCTTCTGGTTTTCATCACTAGTTGGTCAGAAAACAGCAACATGTCACTTTTAGGGTTTTCAGGGCCCGAAAAGCATTTTGACAGCATGTTGTCACTTAGGCTGTTTCTTTTCACCAGAAGCACTCAGAAACAAGTATCGAAGCCAGAAACATGTACTTTGGTGAAGTCTATAGTAGCAAGGCAGTTTCTTCTGGTTTTCATCACTAGATGGTCAGAAAACAGCAACATGTCACTTTTAGTTTTTTCAGGGCCCGAAAGCATTTGACAGCATGTTGTCACTTAGGCTGTTACTTTTCACCAGAAGCACTCAGAAACAAGTATCGAAGCCAGAAACATGTACTTTGGTGAAGTCTATAGTAGCAAGGCAGTTTCTTCTGGTTTTCATCACTAGTTGGTCAGAAAACAGCAACATGTCACTTTTAGTGTTTTCAGGCCCCAAACAGCATTTTGAGAGCATTGTGTGTCTTAGGCTGTTACTTTTCACCAGAAGCACTCAGAAACGAGTTTCCAGCCAGAAACATGTACTTTGGTGAAGTCTATAGTAGCAAGGCAGTTTCTTCTAGTTTTCATCACTAGTTGGTCAGAAAACAGCAACATGTCACTTTTAGTGTTTTCAGGGCCCGAAAAGCATTTTGACAGCATGTTGTCACTTAGGCTGTTACTTTTTACCAGAAGCACTCAGAAACAAGGTTTCTAAGCCAGAAACATGTACTTTGGTGAAGTCTATAGTAGCAAGGCAGTTTCTTCTGGTTTTCATCACTAGTTGGTCAGAAAACAGCAACATGTCACTTTAGGGTTTTCAGGCCGAAAAGCATTTGACAGCATGTTGTCACTTAGGCTGTTCTTTTCACCAGAAGCACTCGAAACAAGCATCGAAGCCAGAAACATGTACTTTGGTGAAGTCTATAGTAGCAAGGCAGTTTCTTCTGTTTTCATCACTAGTTGGTCAGAAAACAGCAACATGTCACTTTTAGTTTTTTCAGGGCCCGAAAAGCATTTTGACAGCATTTGTCACTTAGGCTGTTACTTTTCACCAGAAGCACTCAGAAACGAGTTTCCAAGCCAGAAACATGTACTTTGGTGAAGTCTATAGTAGCAAGGCAGTTTCTTCTGGTTTTCATCACTAGTTGGTCAGAAACAGCAACATGTCACTTTAGTGTTTTCAGGGCCCGAAAAGCATTTTGACAGCATGTTGTCACTGAGGCTGTTACTTTTGTCCAGAAGCACTCAGAAACATGTACTTTGCTGAAGTCTATAGTAGCAAGGCAGTTTCTTCTGGTTTCATCACTAGTTGGTCAGAAAACAGCAACATGTCACTTTTAGTGTTTTCAGGGCCCGAAAAGCATTTTGACAGCATGTTGTCACTTAGGCTGTTACTTTTGTCCAGAAGCACTCAGAAACAAGTTTCCAAGCCAGAAACATGTACTTTGCTGAAGTCTATAGTAGCAAGGCAGTTTCTTCTGGTTTTCATCACTAGTTGGTCAGAAAACAGCAACATGTCACTTTTAGTGTTTTCAGGGCCCGAGAAGCATTTTGACAGCATGTTGTCACTGAGGCTGTTACTTTTGTCCAGAAGCACTCAGAAACAAGTTTCCAAGCCAGAAACATGTACTTTGCTGAAGTCTATAGTAGCAAGGCAGTTTCTTCTGGTTTTCATCACTAGTTGGTCAGAAAACAGCAACATGTCACTTTAGTGTTTTCAGGGCCCGAAAAGCATTTGAGAGCATGTTGTCACTTAGGCTGTTACTTTTTACCAGAAGCACTCAGAAAAAAGTTTCTAAGCCAGAAACATGTACTTTGGTGAAGTCTATAGTAGCAAGGCAGTTTCTTCTGGTTTTCATCACTAGTTGGTCAGAAAACAGCAACATGCCACTTTTAGTGTTTTCAGGGCCCGAAAAGCATTTTGACAGCATGTTGTCACTTAGGCTGTTACTTTTCACCAGAAGCACTCAGAAACGAGTTTCCAAGCCAGAAACATGTACTTTGCTGAAGTCTATAGTAGCAAGGCAGTTTCTTCTGGTTTTCATCACTAGTTGGTCAGAAAACAGCAACATGTCACTTTTAGTGTTTTCAGGGCCCGAAAAGCATTTTGACAGCATGTTGTCACTTAGGCTGTTACTTTTTACCAGAAGCACTCAGAAACAAGTTTCTAAGCCAGAAACAAGTACTTTGGTGAAGTCTATAGTAGCAAGGCAGTTTCTTCTGGTTTTCATCACTAGTTGGTCAGAAAACAGCAACATGTCACTTTTAGTGTTTTCAGGGCCCGAAAAGCATTTTGACAGCATGTTGTCACTTAGGCTGTTTCTTTTCACCAGAAGCACTCAGAAACAAGTATCGAAGCCAGAAACATGTACTTTGGTGAAGTCTATAGTAGCAAGGCAGTTTCTTCTGGTTTTCATCACTAGATGGTCAGAAAACAGCAACATGTCACTTTTAGTGTTTTCAGGGCCCGAAAAGCATTTTGACAGCATGTTGTCACTTAGGCTGTTACTTTTCACCAGAAGCACTCAGAAACAAGTATCGAAGCCAGAAACATGTACTTTGGTGAAGTCTATAGTAGCAAGGCAGTTTCTTCTGGTTTTCATCACTAGTTGGTCAGAAAACAGCAACATGTCACTTTTAGTGTTTTCAGGCCCCAAACAGCATTTTGAGAGCATTGTGTGTCTTAGGCTGTTACTTTTCACCAGAAGCACTCAGAAACGAGTTTCCAAGCCAGAAACATGTACTTTGGTGAAGTCTATAGTAGCAAGGCAGTTTCTTCTGGTTTTCATCACTAGTTGGTCAGAAAACAGCAACATGTCACTTTTAGTGTTCTCAGGGCCCGAGAAGCATTTTGACAGCATGTTGTCACTTAGGCTGTTACTTTTCACCAGAAGCACTCAGAAACGAGTTTCCAAGCCAGAAACATGTACTTTGGTGAAGTCTATAGTAGCAAGGCAGTTTCTTCTGGTTTTCATCACTAGTTGGTCAGAAAACAGCAACATGTCACTTTTAGTGTTTTCAGGGCCCGAAAAGCATTTTGACAGCATGTTGTCACTGAGGCTGTTACTTTTGTCCAGAAGCACTCAGAAACAAGTTTCCAAGCCAGAAACATGTACTTTGGTGAAGTCTATAGTAGCAAGGCAGTTTCTTCTGGTTTTCATCACTAGTTGGTCAGAAAACAGCAACATGCCACTTTTAGTGTTTTCAGGGCCCGAAAAGCATTTTGACAGCATGTTGTCACTTAGGCTGTTACTTTTCACCAGAAGCACTCAGAAACGAGTTTCCAAGCCAGAAACATGTACTTTGCTGAAGTCTATAGTAGCAAGGCAGTTTCTTCTGGTTTTCATCACTAGTTGGTCAGAAAACAGCAACATGTCACTTTTAGTGTTTTCAGGGCCCGAAAAGCATTTTGACAGCATGTTGTCACTTAGGCTGTTACTTTTTACCAGAAGCACTCAGAAACAAGTTTCTAAGCCAGAAACATGTACTTTGGTGAAGTCTATAGTAGCAAGGCAGTTTCTTCTGGTTTTCATCACTAGTTGGTCAGAAAACAGCAACATGTCACTTTTAGGGTTTTCAGGGCCCGAAAAGCATTTTGACAGCATGTTGTCACTTAGGCTGTTTCTTTTCACCAGAAGCACTCAGAAACAAGTATCGAAGCCAGAAACATGTACTTTGGTGAAGTCTATAGTAGCAAGGCAGTTTCTTCTGGTTTTCATCACTAGTTGGTCAGAAAACAGCAACATGTCACTTTTAGTGTTTTCAGGGCCCGAAAAGCATTTTGACAGCATGTTGTCACTGAGGCTGTTACTTTTGTCCAGAAGCACTCAGAAACAAGTTTCCAAGCCAGAAACATGTACTTTGCTGAAGTCCATGGTAGCAAGGCAGTTTCTTCTGGTTTTCATCACTAGTTGGTCAGAAAACAGCAACATGTCACTTTTAGTGTTTTCAGGGCCCGAAAAGCATTTTGACAGCATGTTGTCACTGAGGCTGTTACTTTTGTCCAGAAGCACTCAGAAACAAGTTTCCAAGCCAGAAACATGTACTTTGCTGAAGTCTATAGTAGCAAGGCAGTTTCTTCTGGTTTTCATCACTAGTTGGTCAGAAAACAGCAACATGTCACTTTTAGTGTTTTCAGGTCCCGAAAAGCATTTTGACAGCATGTTGTCACTGAGGCTGTTACTTTTGTCCAGAAGCACTCAGAAACAAGTTTCCAAGCCAGAAACATGTACTTTGCTGAAGTCCATGGTAGCAAGGCAGTTTCTTCTGGTTTTCATCACTAGTTGGTCAGAAAACAGCAACATGTCACTTTTAGTGTTTTCAGGGCCCGAAAAGCATTTTGACAGCATGTTGTCACTTAGGCTGTTACTTTTGTCCAGAAGCACTCAGAAACAAGTTTCCAAGCCAGAAACATGTACTTTGCTGAAGTCTATAGTAGCAAGGCAGTTTCTTCTGGTTTTCATCACTAGTTGGTCAGAAAACAGCAACATGTCACTTTTAGTGTTTTCAGGGCCCGAAAAGCATTTTGACAGCATGTTGTCACTTAGGCTGTTACTTTTGTCCAGAAGCACTCAGAAACAAGTTTCCAAGCCAGAAACATGTACTTTGCTGAAGTCTATAGTAGCAAGGCAGTTTCTTGTGGTTTTCATCGCTAGTTGGTCAGAAAACAGCAACATGTCACTTTTAGTGTTTTCAGGGCCCGAAAAGCATTTTGACAGCATGTTGTCACTTAGGCTGTTACTTTTGTCCAGAAGCACTCAGAAACAAGTTTCCAAGCCAGAAACATGTACTTTGCTGAAGTCTATAGTAGCAAGGCAGTTTCTTCTGGTTTTCATCGCCAGTTGGTCAGAAAACAGCAACATGTCACTTTTAGTGTTTTCAGGGCCCGAAAAGCATTTTGACAGCATGTTGTCACTGAGGCTGTTACTTTTGTCCAGAAGCACTCAGAAACAAGTTTCCAAGCCAGAAACATGTACTTTGCTGAAGTCTATAGTAGCAAGGCAGTTTCTTGTGGTTTTCATCGCTAGTTGGTCAGAAAACAGCAACATGCCACTTTTAGTGTTTTCAGGGCCCGAAAAGCATTTTGACAGCATGTTGTCACTTAGGCTGTTACTTTTCACCAGAAGCACTCAGAAACGAGTTTCCAAGCCAGAAACATGTACTTTGGTGAAGTCTATAGTAGCAAGGCAGTTTCTTCTGGTTTTCATCACTAGTTGGTCAGAAAACAGCAACATGTCACTTTTAGTGTTTTCAGGGCCTGAAAAGCATTTTGACAGCATGTTGTCACTGAGGCTGTTACTTTTGTCCAGAAGCACTCAGAAACAAGTTTCCAAGCCAGAAACATGTACTTTGCTGAAGTCTATAGTAGCAAGGCAGTTTCTTCTGGTTTTCATCACTAGTTGGTCAGAAAACAGCAACATGTCACTTTTAGTGTTTTCAGGGCCCGAAAAGCATTTTGACAGCATGTTGTCACTGAGGCTGTTACTTTTGTCCAGAAGCACTCAGAAACAAGTTTCCAAGCCAGAAACATGTACTTTGCTGAAGTCCATGGTAGCAAGGCAGTTTCTTCTGGTTTTCATCACTAGTTGGTCAGAAAACAGCAACATGTCACTTTTAGTGTTTTCAGGGCCCGAAAAGCATTTTGACAGCATGTTGTCACTTAGGCTGTTACTTTTGTCCAGAAGCACTCAGAAACAAGTTTCCAAGCCAGAAACATGTACTTTGCTGAAGTCTATAGTAGCAAGGCAGTTTCTTCTGGTTTTCATCACTAGTTGGTCAGAAAACAGCAACATGTCACTTTTAGTGTTTTCAGGGCCCGAAAAGCATTTTGACAGCATGTTGTCACTTAGGCTGTTACTTTTGTCCAGAAGCACTCAGAAACAAGTTTCCAAGCCAGAAACATGTACTTTGCTGAAGTCTATAGTAGCAAGGCAGTTTCTTCTGGTTTTCATCGCCAGTTGGTCAGAAAACAGCAACATGTCACTTTTAGTGTTTTCAGGGCCCGAAAAGCATTTTGACAGCATGTTGTCACTGAGGCTGTTACTTTTGTCCAGAAGCACTCAGAAACAAGTTTCCAAGCCAGAAACATGTACTTTGCTGAAGTCTATAGTAGCAAGGCAGTTTCTTCTGGTTTTCATCACTAGTTGGTCAGAAAACAGCAACATGTCACTTTTAGTGTTCTCAGGGCCCGAGAAGCATTTTGACAGCATGTTGTCACTGAGGCTGTTACTTTTGTCCAGAAGCACTCAGAAACAAGTTTCCAAGCCAGAAACATGTACTTTGCTGAAGTCTATAGTAGCAAGGCAGTTTCTTCTGGTTTTCATCACTAGTTGGTCAGAAAACAGCAACATGTCACTTTTAGTGTTTTCAGGGCCCGAAAAGCATTTTGACAGCATGTTGTCACTGAGGCTGTTACTTTTGTCCAGAAGCACTCAGAAACAAGTTTCCAAGCCAGAAACATGTACTTTGCTGAAGTCTATAGTAGCAAGGCAGTTTCTTCTGGTTTTCATCACTAGTTGGTCAGAAAACAGCAACATGTCACTTTTAGTGTTTTCAGGGCCCGAAAAGCATTTTGACAGCATGTTGTCACTTAGGCTGTTACTTTTGTCCAGAAGCACTCAGAAACAAGTTTCCAAGCCAGAAACATGTACTTTGCTGAAGTCTATAGTAGCAAGGCAGTTTCTTCTGGTTTTCATCACTAGTTGGTCAGAAAACAGCAACATGTCACTTTTAGTGTTTTCAGGGCCCGAAAAGCATTTTGACAGCATGTTGTCACTTAGGCTGTTACTTTTGTCCAGAAGCACTCAGAAACAAGTTTCCAAGCCAGAAACATGTACTTTGCTGAAGTCTATAGTAGCAAGGCAGTTTCTTCTGGTTTTCATCGCCAGTTGGTCAGAAAACAGCAACATGTCACTTTTAGTGTTTTCAGGGCCCGAAAAGCATTTTGACAGCATGTTGTCACTGAGGCTGTTACTTTTGTCCAGAAGCACTCAGAAACAAGTTTCCAAGCCAGAAACATGTACTTTGCTGAAGTCTATAGTAGCAAGGCAGTTTCTTCTGGTTTTCATCACTAGTTGGTCAGAAAACAGCAACATGTCACTTTTAGTGTTCTCAGGGCCCGAGAAGCATTTTGACAGCATGTTGTCACTGAGGCTGTTACTTTTGTCCAGAAGCACTCAGAAACAAGTTTCCAAGCCAGAAACATGTACTTTGCTGAAGTCTATAGTAGCAAGGCAGTTTCTTCTGGTTTTCATCACTAGTTGGTCAGAAAACAGCAACATGTCACTTTTAGTGTTTTCAGGTCCCGAAAAGCATTTTGACAGCATGTTGTCACTGAGGCTGTTACTTTTGTCCAGAAGCACTCAGAAACAAGTTTCCAAGCCAGAAACATGTACTTTGCTGAAGTCCATGGTAGCAAGGCAGTTTCTTCTGGTTTTCATCACTAGTTGGTCAGAAAACAGCAACATGTCACTTTTAGTGTTTTCAGGGCCCGAAAAGCATTTTGACAGCATGTTGTCACTTAGGCTGTTACTTTTGTCCAGAAGCACTCAGAAAAAAGTTTCCAAGCCAGAAACATGTACTTTGCTGAAGTCTATAGTAGCAAGGCAGTTTCTTCTGGTTTTCATCACTAGTTGGTCAGAAAACAGCAACATGTCACTTTTAGTGTTTTCAGGGCCCGAAAAGCATTTTGACAGCATGTTGTCACTTAGGCTGTTACTTTTGTCCAGAAGCACTCAGAAACAAGTTTCCAAGCCAGAAACATGTACTTTGCTGAAGTCTATAGTAGCAAGGCAGTTTCTTCTGGTTTTCATCACTAGTTGGTCAGAAAACAGCAACATGTCACTTTTAGTGTTTTCAGGGCCCGAAAAGCATTTTGAGAGCATGTTGTCACTTAGGCTGTTTCTTTTCACCAGAAGCACTCAGAAACAAGTATCGAAGCCAGAAACATGTACTTTGGTGAAGTCTATAGTAGCAAGGCAGTTTCTTCTGGTTTTCATCACTAGTTGGTCAGAAAACAGCAACATGTCACTTTTAGTGTTTTCAGGGCCCGAAAAGCTTTTGACAGCATGTTGTCACTTAGGCTGTTACTGTTGACCAAAAGCACTCAAAAACAAGTTTCGAAGCCAGAAACATGTACTTTAGTGAAGTCTATAGTAGCAAGGCAGTTTCCTGTGGTTTCCATCACTAGTTGGTCAGAAAACAGCAACATGTCACTTTTAGTGTTTTCAGGGCCCGAAAAGCATTTTGACAGCATGTTGTCACTTAGGCTGTTACTTTTTACCAGAAGCACTCAGAAACAAGTTTCAAAGCCAGAAACATGTACTTTGGTGAAGTCTATAGTAGCAAGGCAGTTTCTTCTGGTTTTCATCACTAGTTGGTCAGAAAACAGCAACATGTCACTTTTAGTGTTTTCAGGGCCCGAAAAGCATTTTGACAGCATGTTGTCACTTAGGCTGTTACTTTTGTCCAGAAGCACTCAGAAACAAGTTTCCAAGCCAGAAACATGTACTTTGCTGAAGTCTATAGTAGCAAGGCAGTTTCTTGTGGTTTTCATCGCTAGTTGGTCAGAAAACAGCAACATGTCACTTTTAGTGTTTTCAGGGCCCGAAAAGCATTTTGACAGCATGTTGTCACTGAGGCTGTTACTTTTGTCCAGAAGCACTCAGAAACAAGTTTCCAAGCCAGAAACATGTACTTTGCTGAAGTCTATAGTAGCAAGGCAGTTTCTTCTGGTTTTCATCACTAGTTGGTCAGAAAACAGCAACATGTCACTTTTAGTGTTCTCAGGGCCCGAGAAGCATTTTGACAGCATGTTGTCACTTAGGCTGTTACTTTTCACCAGAAGCACTCAGAAACGAGTTTCTAAGCCAGAAACATGTACTTTGGTGAAGTCTATAGTAGCAAGGCAGTTTCTTCTGGTTTTCATCACTAGTTGGTCAGAAAACAGCAACATGTCACTTTTAGGGTTTTCAGGGCCCGAAAAGCATTTTGACAGCATGTTGTCACTTAGGCTGTTTCTTTTCACCAGAAGCACTCAGAAACAAGTATCGAAGCCAGAAACATGTACTTTGGTGAAGTCTATAGTAGCAAGGCAGTTTCTTCTGGTTTTCATCACTAGATGGTCAGAAAACAGCAACATGTCACTTTTAGTGTTTTCAGGGCCCGAAAAGCATTTTGACAGCATGTTGTCACTTAGGCTGTTACTTTTCACCAGAAGCACTCAGAAACAAGTATCGAAGCCAGAAACATGTACTTTGGTGAAGTCTATAGTAGCAAGGCAGTTTCTTCTGGTTTTCATCACTAGTTGGTCAGAAAACAGCAACATGTCACTTTTAGTGTTTTCAGGGCCCGAAAAGCATTTTGACAGCATGTTGTCACTGAGGCTGTTACTTTTGTCCAGAAGCACTCAGAAACAAGTTTCCAAGCCAGAAACATGTACTTTGGTGAAGTCTATAGTAGCAAGGCAGTTTCTTCTGGTTTTCATCACTAGTTGGTCAGAAAACAGCAACATGTCACTTTTAGTGTTCTCAGGGCCCGAGAAGCATTTTGACAGCATGTTGTCACTTAGGCTGTTACTTTTGTCCAGAAGCACTCAGAAACAAGTTTCCAAGCCAGAAACATGTACTTTGGTGAAGTCTATAGTAGCAAGGCAGTTTCTTCTGGTTTTCATCACTAGTTGGTCAGAAAACAGCAACATGTCACTTTTAGTGTTTTCAGGGCCCGAAAAGCATTTTGACAGCATGTTGTCACTTAGGCTGTTACTTTTGTCCAGAAGCACTCAGAAACAAGTTTCCAAGCCAGAAACATGTACTTTGCTGAAGTCTATAGTAGCAAGGCAGTTTCTTCTGGTTTTCATCGCTAGTTGGTCAGAAAACAGCAACATGTCACTTTTAGTGTTTTCAGGGCCCGAAAAGCATTTTGACAGCATGTTGTCACTGAGGCTGTTACTTTTGTCCAGAAGCACTCAGAAACAAGTTTCCAAGCCAGAAACATGTACTTTGCTGAAGTCTATAGTAGCAAGGCAGTTTCTTCTGGTTTTCATCACTAGTTGGTCAGAAAACAGCAACATGTCACTTTTAGTGTTCTCAGGGCCCGAGAAGCATTTTGACAGCATGTTGTCACTTAGGCTGTTACTTTTCACCAGAAGCACTCAGAAACGAGTTTCTAAGCCAGAAACATGTACTTTGGTGAAGTCTATAGTAGCAAGGCAGTTTCTTCTGGTTTTCATCACTAGTTGGTCAGAAAACAGCAACATGTCACTTTTAGGGTTTTCAGGGCCCGAAAAGCATTTTGACAGCATGTTGTCACTTAGGCTGTTTCTTTTCACCAGAAGCACTCAGAAACAAGTATCGAAGCCAGAAACATGTACTTTGGTGAAGTCTATAGTAGCAAGGCAGTTTCTTCTGGTTTTCATCACTAGATGGTCAGAAAACAGCAACATGTCACTTTTAGTGTTTTCAGGGCCCGAAAAGCATTTTGACAGCATGTTGTCACTTAGGCTGTTACTTTTCACCAGAAGCACTCAGAAACAAGTATCGAAGCCAGAAACATGTACTTTGGTGAAGTCTATAGTAGCAAGGCAGTTTCTTCTGGTTTTCATCACTAGTTGGTCAGAAAACAGCAACATGTCACTTTTAGTGTTTTCAGGGCCCGAAAAGCATTTTGACAGCATGTTGTCACTGAGGCTGTTACTTTTGTCCAGAAGCACTCAGAAACAAGTTTCCAAGCCAGAAACATGTACTTTGCTGAAGTCTATAGTAGCAAGGCAGTTTCTTCTGGTTTTCATCACTAGTTGGTCAGAAAACAGCAACATGTCACTTTTAGTGTTCTCAGGGCCCGAGAAGCATTTTGACAGCATGTTGTCACTTAGGCTGTTACTTTTCACCAGAAGCACTCAGAAACGAGTTTCCAAGCCAGAAACATGTACTTTGGTGAAGTCTATAGTAGCAAGGCAGTTTCTTCTGGTTTTCATCACTAGTTGGTCAGAAAACAGCAACACGTCACTTTTAGTGTTTTCAGGGCCCGAAAAGCATTTTGACAGCATGTTGTCACTGAGGCTGTTACTTTTGTCCAGAAGCACTCAGAAACAAGTTTCCAAGCCAGAAACATGTACTTTGCTGAAGTCTATAGTAGCAAGGCAGTTTCTTCTGGTTTTCATCACTAGTTGGTCAGAAAACAGCAACATGCCACTTTTAGTTTTTTCAGGGCCCGAAAAGCATTTTGACAGCATGTTGTCACTTAGGCTGTTACTTTTCACCAGAAGCACTCAGAAACGAGTTTCCAAGCCAGAAACATGTACTTTGGTGAAGTCTATAGTAGCAAGGCAGTTTCTTCTGGTTTTCATCACTAGTTGGTCAGAAAACAGCAACATGTCACTTTTAGTGTTTTCAGGGCCCGAAAAGCATTTTGACAGCATGTTGTCACTGAGGCTGTTACTTTTGTCCAGAAGCACTCAGAAACAAGTTTCCAAGCCAGAAACATGTACTTTGGTGAAGTCTATAGTAGCAAGGCAGTTTCTTCTGGTTTTCATCACTAGTTGGTCAGAAAACAGCAACATGTCACTTTTAGTTTTTTCAGGGCCCGAAAAGCATTTTGACAGCATGTTGTCACTTAGGCTGTTACTTTTCACCAGAAGCACTCAGAAACGAGTTTCCAAGCCAGAAACATGTACTTTGGTGAAGTCTATAGTAGCAAGGCAGTTTCTTCTGGTTTTCATCACTAGTTGGTCAGAAAACAGCAACATGTCACTTTTAGTGTTTTCAGGGCCCGAAAAGCATTTTGACAGCATGTTGTCACTGAGGCTGTTACTTTTGTCCAGAAGCACTCAGAAACATGTACTTTGCTGAAGTCTATAGTAGCAAGGCAGTTTCTTGTGGTTTTCATCACTAGTTGGTCAGAAAACAGCAACATGTCACTTTTAGTGTTTTCAGGGCCCGAAAAGCATTTTGACAGCATGTTGTCACTTAGGCTGTTACTTTTGTCCAGAAGCACTCAGAAACAAGTTTCCAAGCCAGAAACATGTACTTTGCTGAAGTCTATAGTAGCAAGGCAGTTTCTTGTGGTTTTCATCGCTAGTTGGTCAGAAAACAGCAACATGTCACTTTTAGTGTTTTCAGGGCCCGAAAAGCATTTTGACAGCATGTTGTCACTTAGGCTGTTACTTTTGTCCAGAAGCACTCAGAAACAAGTTTCCAAGCCAGAAACATGTACTTTGCTGAAGTCTATAGTAGCAAGGCAGTTTCTTCTGGTTTTCATCACTAGTTGGTCAGAAAACAGCAACATGCCACTTTTAGTGTTTTCAGGGCCCGAAAAGCATTTTGACAGCATGTTGTCACTTAGGCTGTTACTTTTCACCAGAAGCACTCAGAAACGAGTTTCCAAGCCAGAAACATGTACTTTGGTGAAGTCTATAGTAGCAAGGCAGTTTCTTCTGGTTTTCATCACTAGTTGGTCAGAAAACAGCAACATGTCACTTTTAGTGTTTTCAGGGCCCGAAAAGCATTTTGAGAGCATGTTGTCACTTAGGCTGTTACTTTTTACCAGAAGCACTCAGAAACAAGTTTCTAAGCCAGAAACATGTACTTTGGTGAAGTCTATAGTAGCAAGGCAGTTTCTTCTGGTTTTCATCACTAGTTGGTCAGAAAACAGCAACATGTCACTTTTAGTGTTTTCAGGGCCCGAAAAGCATTTTGACAGCATGTTGTCACTTAGGCTGTTACTTTTGTCCAGAAGCACTCAGAAACAAGTTTCCAAGCCAGAAACATGTACTTTGCTGAAGTCTATAGTAGCAAGGCAGTTTCTTCTGGTTTTCATCACTAGTTGGTCAGAAAACAGCAACATGTCACTTTTAGTGTTTTCAGGGCCCGAAAAGCATTTTGACAGCATGTTGTCACTTAGGCTGTTACTTTTGTCCAGAAGCACTCAGAAACAAGTTTCCAAGCCAGAAACATGTACTTTGCTGAAGTCTATAGTAGCAAGGCAGTTTCTTGTGGTTTTCATCGCTAGTTGGTCAGAAAACAGCAACATGTCACTTTTAGTGTTTTCAGGGCCCGAAAAGCATTTTGACAGCATGTTGTCACTTAGGCTGTTACTTTTGTCCAGAAGCACTCAGAAACAAGTTTCCAAGCCAGAAACATGTACTTTGCTGAAGTCTATAGTAGCAAGGCAGTTTCTTCTGGTTTTCATCACTAGTTGGTCAGAAAACAGCAACATGTCACTTTTAGTGTTCTCAGGGCCCGAGAAGCATTTTGACAGCATGTTGTCACTGAGGCTGTTACTTTTGTCCAGAAGCACTCAGAAACAAGTTTCCAAGCCAGAAACATGTACTTTGCTGAAGTCTATAGTAGCAAGGCAGTTTCTTCTGGTTTTCATCACTAGTTGGTCAGAAAACAGCAACATGTCACTTTTAGTGTTTTCAGGGCCCGAAAAGCATTTTGACAGCATGTTGTCACTGAGGCTGTTACTTTTGTCCAGAAGCACTCAGAAACAAGTTTCCAAGCCAGAAACATGTACTTTGCTGAAGTCTATAGTAGCAAGGCAGTTTCTTCTGGTTTTCATCACTAGTTGGTCAGAAAACAGCAACATGTCACTTTTAGTGTTCTCAGGGCCCGAGAAGCATTTTGACAGCATGTTGTCACTTAGGCTGTTACTTTTCACCAGAAGCACTCAGAAACGAGTTTCTAAGCCAGAAACATGTACTTTGGTGAAGTCTATAGTAGCAAGGCAGTTTCTTCTGGTTTTCATCACTAGTTGGTCAGAAAACAGCAACATGTCACTTTTAGGGTTTTCAGGGCCCGAAAAGCATTTTGACAGCATGTTGTCACTTAGGCTGTTTCTTTTCACCAGAAGCACTCAGAAACAAGTATCGAAGCCAGAAACATGTACTTTGGTGAAGTCTATAGTAGCAAGGCAGTTTCTTCTGGTTTTCATCACTAGATGGTCAGAAAACAGCAACATGTCACTTTTAGTGTTTTCAGGGCCCGAAAAGCATTTTGACAGCATGTTGTCACTTAGGCTGTTACTTTTCACCAGAAGCACTCAGAAACAAGTATCGAAGCCAGAAACATGTACTTTGGTGAAGTCTATAGTAGCAAGGCAGTTTCTTCTGGTTTTCATCACTAGTTGGTCAGAAAACAGCAACATGTCACTTTTAGTGTTTTCAGGGCCCGAAAAGCATTTTGACAGCATGTTGTCACTGAGGCTGTTACTTTTGTCCAGAAGCACTCAGAAACAAGTTTCCAAGCCAGAAACATGTACTTTGGTGAAGTCTATAGTAGCAAGGCAGTTTCTTCTGGTTTTCATCACTAGTTGGTCAGAAAACAGCAACATGTCACTTTTAGTGTTCTCAGGGCCCGAGAAGCATTTTGACAGCATGTTGTCACTTAGGCTGTTACTTTTCACCAGAAGCACTCAGAAACGAGTTTCCAAGCCAGAAACATGTACTTTGGTGAAGTCTATAGTAGCAAGGCAGTTTCTTCTGGTTTTCATCACTAGTTGGTCAGAAAACAGCAACACGTCACTTTTAGTGTTTTCAGGGCCCGAAAAGCATTTTGACAGCATGTTGTCACTGAGGCTGTTACTTTTGTCCAGAAGCACTCAGAAACAAGTTTCCAAGCCAGAAACATGTACTTTGCTGAAGTCTATAGTAGCAAGGCAGTTTCTTCTGGTTTTCATCACTAGTTGGTCAGAAAACAGCAACATGCCACTTTTAGTTTTTTCAGGGCCCGAAAAGCATTTTGACAGCATGTTGTCACTTAGGCTGTTACTTTTCACCAGAAGCACTCAGAAACGAGTTTCCAAGCCAGAAACATGTACTTTGGTGAAGTCTATAGTAGCAAGGCAGTTTCTTCTGGTTTTCATCACTAGTTGGTCAGAAAACAGCAACATGTCACTTTTAGTGTTTTCAGGGCCCGAAAAGCATTTTGACAGCATGTTGTCACTGAGGCTGTTACTTTTGTCCAGAAGCACTCAGAAACAAGTTTCCAAGCCAGAAACATGTACTTTGGTGAAGTCTATAGTAGCAAGGCAGTTTCTTCTGGTTTTCATCACTAGTTGGTCAGAAAACAGCAACATGTCACTTTTAGTTTTTTCAGGGCCCGAAAAGCATTTTGACAGCATGTTGTCACTTAGGCTGTTACTTTTCACCAGAAGCACTCAGAAACGAGTTTCCAAGCCAGAAACATGTACTTTGGTGAAGTCTATAGTAGCAAGGCAGTTTCTTCTGGTTTTCATCACTAGTTGGTCAGAAAACAGCAACATGTCACTTTTAGTGTTTTCAGGGCCCGAAAAGCATTTTGACAGCATGTTGTCACTGAGGCTGTTACTTTTGTCCAGAAGCACTCAGAAACATGTACTTTGCTGAAGTCTATAGTAGCAAGGCAGTTTCTTGTGGTTTTCATCACTAGTTGGTCAGAAAACAGCAACATGTCACTTTTAGTGTTTTCAGGGCCCGAAAAGCATTTTGACAGCATGTTGTCACTTAGGCTGTTACTTTTGTCCAGAAGCACTCAGAAACAAGTTTCCAAGCCAGAAACATGTACTTTGCTGAAGTCTATAGTAGCAAGGCAGTTTCTTGTGGTTTTCATCGCTAGTTGGTCAGAAAACAGCAACATGTCACTTTTAGTGTTTTCAGGGCCCGAAAAGCATTTTGACAGCATGTTGTCACTTAGGCTGTTACTTTTGTCCAGAAGCACTCAGAAACAAGTTTCCAAGCCAGAAACATGTACTTTGCTGAAGTCTATAGTAGCAAGGCAGTTTCTTCTGGTTTTCATCACTAGTTGGTCAGAAAACAGCAACATGCCACTTTTAGTGTTTTCAGGGCCCGAAAAGCATTTTGACAGCATGTTGTCACTTAGGCTGTTACTTTTCACCAGAAGCACTCAGAAACGAGTTTCCAAGCCAGAAACATGTACTTTGGTGAAGTCTATAGTAGCAAGGCAGTTTCTTCTGGTTTTCATCACTAGTTGGTCAGAAAACAGCAACATGTCACTTTTAGTGTTTTCAGGGCCCGAAAAGCATTTTGAGAGCATGTTGTCACTTAGGCTGTTACTTTTTACCAGAAGCACTCAGAAACAAGTTTCTAAGCCAGAAACATGTACTTTGGTGAAGTCTATAGTAGCAAGGCAGTTTCTTCTGGTTTTCATCACTAGTTGGTCAGAAAACAGCAACATGTCACTTTTAGTGTTTTCAGGGCCCGAAAAGCATTTTGACAGCATGTTGTCACTTAGGCTGTTACTTTTGTCCAGAAGCACTCAGAAACAAGTTTCCAAGCCAGAAACATGTACTTTGCTGAAGTCTATAGTAGCAAGGCAGTTTCTTCTGGTTTTCATCACTAGTTGGTCAGAAAACAGCAACATGTCACTTTTAGTGTTTTCAGGGCCCGAAAAGCATTTTGACAGCATGTTGTCACTTAGGCTGTTACTTTTGTCCAGAAGCACTCAGAAACAAGTTTCCAAGCCAGAAACATGTACTTTGCTGAAGTCTATAGTAGCAAGGCAGTTTCTTGTGGTTTTCATCGCTAGTTGGTCAGAAAACAGCAACATGTCACTTTTAGTGTTTTCAGGGCCCGAAAAGCATTTTGACAGCATGTTGTCACTTAGGCTGTTACTTTTGTCCAGAAGCACTCAGAAACAAGTTTCCAAGCCAGAAACATGTACTTTGCTGAAGTCTATAGTAGCAAGGCAGTTTCTTCTGGTTTTCATCACTAGTTGGTCAGAAAACAGCAACATGTCACTTTTAGTGTTCTCAGGGCCCGAGAAGCATTTTGACAGCATGTTGTCACTGAGGCTGTTACTTTTGTCCAGAAGCACTCAGAAACAAGTTTCCAAGCCAGAAACATGTACTTTGCTGAAGTCTATAGTAGCAAGGCAGTTTCTTCTGGTTTTCATCACTAGTTGGTCAGAAAACAGCAACATGTCACTTTTAGTGTTTTCAGGGCCCGAAAAGCATTTTGACAGCATGTTGTCACTGAGGCTGTTACTTTTGTCCAGAAGCACTCAGAAACAAGTTTCCAAGCCAGAAACATGTACTTTGCTGAAGTCTATAGTAGCAAGGCAGTTTCTTCTGGTTTTCATCACTAGTTGGTCAGAAAACAGCAACATGTCACTTTTAGTGTTTTCAGGGCCCGAAAAGCATTTTGACAGCATGTTGTCACTTAGGCTGTTACTTTTGTCCAGAAGCACTCAGAAAAAAGTTTCCAAGCCAGAAACATATACTTTGCTGAAGTCTATAGTAGCAAGGCAGTTTCTTCTGGTTTTCATCACTAGTTGGTCAGAAAACAGCAACATGTCACTTTTAGTGTTTTCAGGGCCCGAAAAGCATTTTGACAGCATGTTGTCACTTAGGCTGTTACTTTTGTCCAGAAGCACTCAGAAACAAGTTTCCAAGCCAGAAACATGTACTTTGCTGAAGTCTATAGTAGCAAGGCAGTTTCTTCTGGTTTTCATCACTAGTTGGTCAGAAAACAGCAACATGTCACTTTTAGTGTTTTCAGGGCCCGAAAAGCATTTTGAGAACATGTTGTCACTTAGGCTGTTTCTTTTCACCAGAAGCACTCAGAAACAAGTATCGAAGCCAGAAACATGTACTTTGGTGAAGTCTATAGTAGCAAGGCAGTTTCTTCTGGTTTTCATCACTAGTTGGTCAGAAAACAGCAGCATGTCACTTTTAGTGTTTTCAGGGCCCGAAAAGCATTTTGACAGCATGTTGTCACTTAGGCTGTTACTTTTGTCCAGAAGCACTCAGAAACAAGTTTCCAAGCCAGAAACATGTACTTTGCTGAAGTCTATAGTAGCAAGGCAGTTTCTTGTGGTTTTCATCGCCAGTTGGTCAGAAAACAGCAACATGTCACTTTTAGTGTTTTCAGGGCTCGAAAAGCATTTTGACAGCATGTTGTCACTGAGGCTGTTACTTTTGTCCAGAAGCACTCAGAAACAAGTTTCCAAGCCAGAAACATGTACTTTGCTGAAGTCTATAGTAGCAAGGCAGTTTCTTCTGGTTTTCATCACTAGTTGGTCAGAAAACAGCAACATGTCACTTTTAGTGTTCTCAGGGCCCGAGAAGCATTTTGACAGCATGTTGTCACTGAGGCTGTTACTTTTGTCCAGAAGCACTCAGAAACAAGTTTCCAAGCCAGAAACATGTACTTTGCTGAAGTCTATAGTAGCAAGGCAGTTTCTTCTGGTTTTCATCACTAGTTGGTCAGAAAACAGCAACATGTCACTTTTAGTGTTTTCAGGGCCCGAAAAGCATTTTGAGAGCATGTTGTCACTTAGGCTGTTACTTTTTACCAGAAGCACTCAGAAACAAGTTTCTAAGCCAGAAACATGTACTTTGGTGAAGTCTATAGTAGCAAGGCAGTTTCTTCTGGTTTTCATCACTAGTTGGTCAGAAAACAGCAACATGCCACTTTTAGTGTTTTCAGGGCCCGAAAAGCATTTTGACAGCATGTTGTCACTTAGGCTGTTACTTTTCACCAGAAGCACTCAGAAACGAGTTTCCAAGCCAGAAACATGTACTTTGCTGAAGTCTATAGTAGCAAGGCAGTTTCTTCTGGTTTTCATCACTAGTTGGTCAGAAAACAGCAACATGTCACTTTTAGTGTTTTCAGGGCCCGAAAAGCATTTTGACAGCATGTTGTCACTTAGGCTGTTACTTTTTACCAGAAGCACTCAGAAACAAGTTTCTAAGCCAGAAACATGTACTTTGGTGAAGTCTATAGTAGCAAGGCAGTTTCTTCTGGTTTTCATCACTAGTTGGTCAGAAAACAGCAACATGTCACTTTTAGGGTTTTCAGGGCCCGAAAAGCATTTTGACAGCATGTTGTCACTTAGGCTGTTTCTTTTCACCAGAAGCACTCAGAAACAAGTATCGAAGCCAGAAACATGTACTTTGGTGAAGTCTATAGTAGCAAGGCAGTTTCTTCTGGTTTTCATCACTAGATGGTCAGAAAACAGCAACATGTCACTTTTAGTGTTTTCAGGGCCCGAAAAGCATTTTGACAGCATGTTGTCACTTAGGCTGTTACTTTTCACCAGAAGCACTCAGAAACAAGTATCGAAGCCAGAAACATGTACTTTGGTGAAGTCTATAGTAGCAAGGCAGTTTCTTCTGGTTTTCATCACTAGTTGGTCAGAAAACAGCAACATGTCACTTTTAGTGTTTTCAGGGCCCGAAAAGCATTTTGAGAGCATGTTGTCACTTAGGCTGTTACTTTTTACCAGAAACACTCAGAAACAAGTTTCTAAGCCAGAAACATGTACTTTGGTGAAGTCTATAGTAGCAAGGCAGTTTCTTCTGGTTTTCATCACTAGTTGGTCAGAAAACAGCAACATGTCACTTTTAGTGTTTTCAGGGCCCGAAAAGCATTTTGACAGCATGTTGTCACTTAGGCTGTTACTTTTGTCCAGAAGCACTCAGAAACAAGTTTCCAAGCCAGAAACATGTACTTTGCTGAAGTCTATAGTAGCAAGGCAGTTTCTTCTGGTTTTCATCACTAGTTGGTCAGAAAACAGCAACATGCCACTTTTAGTGTTTTCAGGGCCCGAAAAGCATTTTGACAGCATGTTGTCACTTAGGCTGTTACTTTTCACCAGAAGCACTCAGAAACGAGTTTCCAAGCCAGAAACATGTACTTTGGTGAAGTCTATAGTAGCAAGGCAGTTTCTTCTGGTTTTCATCACTAGTTGGTCAGAAAACAGCAACATGTCACTTTTAGTGTTTTCAGGGCCCGAAAAGCATTTTGACAGCATGTTGTCACTTAGGCTGTTACTTTTGTCCAGAAGCACTCAGAAACAAGTTTCCAAGCCAGAAACATGTACTTTGCTGAAGTCTATAGTAGCAAGGCAGTTTCTTCTGGTTTTCATCACTAGTTGGTCAGAAAACAGCAACATGCCACTTTTAGTGTTTTCAGGGCCCGAAAAGCATTTTGACAGCATGTTGTCACTTAGGCTGTTACTTTTCACCAGAAGCACTCAGAAACGAGTTTCCAAGCCAGAAACATGTACTTTGGTGAAGTCTATAGTAGCAAGGCAGTTTCTTCTGGTTTTCATCACTAGTTGGTCAGAAAACAGCAACATGTCACTTTTAGTGTTTTCAGGGCCCGAAAAGCATTTTGACAGCATGTTGTCACTGAGGCTGTTACTTTTGTCCAGAAGCACTCAGAAACAAGTTTCCAAGCCAGAAACATGTACTTTGCTGAAGTCTATAGTAGCAAGGCAGTTTCTTCTGGTTTTCATCACTAGTTGGTCAGAAAACAGCAACATGTCACTTTTAGTGTTTTCAGGGCCCGAAAAGCATTTTGACAGCATGTTGTCACTTAGGCTGTTACTTTTGTCCAGAAGCACTCAGAAACAAGTTTCCAAGCCAGAAACATGTACTTTGCTGAAGTCTATAGTAGCAAGGCAGTTTCTTCTGGTTTTCATCACTAGTTGGTCAGAAAACAGCAACATGTCACTTTTAGTGTTTTCAGGGCCCGAAAAGCATTTTGACAGCATGTTGTCACTTAGGCTGTTACTTTTGTCCAGAAGCACTCAGAAACAAGTTTCCAAGCCAGAAACATGTACTTTGCTGAAGTCTATAGTAGCAAGGCAGTTTCTTGTGGTTTTCATCGCTAGTTGGTCAGAAAACAGCAACATGTCACTTTTAGTGTTTTCAGGGCCCGAAAAGCATTTTGACAGCATGTTGTCACTTAGGCTGTTACTTTTGTCCAGAAGCACTCAGAAACAAGTTTCCAAGCCAGAAACATGTACTTTGCTGAAGTCTATAGTAGCAAGGCAGTTTCTTGTGGTTTTCATCGCTAGTTGGTCAGAAAACAGCAACATGTCACTTTTAGTGTTTTCAGGGCCCGAAAAGCATTTTGACAGCATGTTGTCACTGAGGCTGTTACTTTTGTCCAGAAGCACTCAGAAACAAGTTTCCAAGCCAGAAACATGTACTTTGCTGAAGTCTATAGTAGCAAGGCAGTTTCTTCTGGTTTTCATCACTAGTTGGTCAGAAAACAGCAACATGTCACTTTTAGTGTTTTCAGGGCCCGAAAAGCATTTTGACAGCATGTTGTCACTTAGGCTGTTACTTTTGTCCAGAAGCACTCAGAAACAAGTTTCCAAGCCAGAAACATGTACTTTGCTGAAGTCTATAGTAGCAAGGCAGTTTCTTCTGGTTTTCATCACTAGTTGGTCAGAAAACAGCAACATGCCACTTTTAGTGTTTTCAGGGCCCGAAAAGCATTTTGACAGCATGTTGTCACTTAGGCTGTTACTTTTGTCCAGAAGCACTCAGAAACGAGTTTCCAAGCCAGAAACATGTACTTTGGTGAAGTCTATAGTAGCAAGGCAGTTTCTTCTGGTTTTCATCACTAGTTGGTCAGAAAACAGCAACATGCCACTTTTAGTGTTTTCAGGGCCCGAAAAGCATTTTGACAGCATGTTGTCACTTAGGCTGTTACTTTTCACCAGAAGCACTCAGAAACGAGTTTCCAAGCCAGAAACATGTACTTTGGTGAAGTCTATAGTAGCAAGGCAGTTTCTTCTGGTTTTCATCACTAGTTGGTCAGAAAACAGCAACATGTCACTTTTAGTGTTTTCAGGGCCCGAAAAGCATTTTGACAGCATGTTGTCACTGAGGCTGTTACTTTTGTCCAGAAGCACTCAGAAACAAGTTTCCAAGCCAGAAACATGTACTTTGCTGAAGTCTATAGTAGCAAGGCAGTTTCTTCTGGTTTTCATCACTAGTTGGTCAGAAAACAGCAACATGTCACTTTTAGTGTTTTCAGGGCCCGAAAAGCATTTTGACAGCATGTTGTCACTGAGGCTGTTACTTTTGTCCAGAAGCACTCAGAAACAAGTTTCCAAGCCAGAAACATGTACTTTGCTGAAGTCCATGGTAGCAAGGCAGTTTCTTCTGGTTTTCATCACTAGTTGGTCAGAAAACAGCAACATGTCACTTTTAGTGTTTTCAGGGCCCGAAAAGCATTTTGACAGCATGTTGTCACTTAGGCTGTTACTTTTGTCCAGAAGCACTCAGAAACAAGTTTCCAAGCCAGAAACATGTACTTTGCTGAAGTCTATAGTAGCAAGGCAGTTTCTTCTGGTTTTCATCACTAGTTGGTCAGAAAACAGCAACATGTCACTTTTAGGGTTTTCAGGGCCCGAAAAGCATTTTGACAGCATGTTGTCACTTAGGCTGTTACTTTTCACCAGAAGCACTCAGAAACGAGTTTCCAAGCCAGAAACATGTACTTTGGTGAAGTCTATAGTAGCAAGGCAGTTTCTTCTGGTTTTCATCACTAGTTGGTCAGAAAACAGCAACATGTCACTTTTAGTGTTTTCAGGGCCCGAAAAGCATTTTGAGAGCATGTTGTCACTTAGGCTGTTACTTTTTACCAGAAGCACTCAGAAACAAGTTTCTAAGCCAGAAACATGTACTTTGGTGAAGTCTATAGTAGCAAGGCAGTTTCTTGTGGTTTTCATCACTAGTTGGTCAGAAAACAGCAACATGTCACTTTTAGTGTTTTCAGGGCCCGAAAAGCATTTTGACAGCATGTTGTCACTTAGGCTGTTACTTTTGTCCAGAAGCACTCAGAAACAAGTTTCCAAGCCAGAAACATGTACTTTGCTGAAGTCTATAGTAGCAAGGCAGTTTCTTCTGGTTTTCATCACTAGTTGGTCAGAAAACAGCAACATGTCACTTTTAGTGTTCTCAGGGCCCGAGAAGCATTTTGACAGCATGTTGTCACTGAGGCTGTTACTTTTGTCCAGAAGCACTCAGAAACAAGTTTCCAAGCCAGAAACATGTACTTTGCTGAAGTCTATAGTAGCAAGGCAGTTTCTTCTGGTTTTCATCACTAGTTGGTCAGAAAACAGCAACATGTCACTTTTAGTGTTTTCAGGGCCCGAAAAGCATTTTGACAGCATGTTGTCACTGAGGCTGTTACTTTTGTCCAGAAGCACTCAGAAACAAGTTTCCAAGCCAGAAACATGTACTTTGCTGAAGTCTATAGTAGCAAGGCAGTTTCTTCTGGTTTTCATCACTAGTTGGTCAGAAAACAGCAACATGTCACTTTTAGTGTTTTCAGGGCCCGAAAAGCATTTTGACAGCATGTTGTCACTTAGGCTGTTACTTTTGTCCAGAAGCACTCAGAAAAAAGTTTCCAAGCCAGAAACATGTACTTTGCTGAAGTCTATAGTAGCAAGGCAGTTTCTTCTGGTTTTCATCACTAGTTGGTCAGAAAACAGCAACATGTCACTTTTAGTGTTTTCAGGGCCCGAAAAGCATTTTGACAGCATGTTGTCACTTAGGCTGTTACTTTTGTCCAGAAGCACTCAGAAACAAGTTTCCAAGCCAGAAACATGTACTTTGCTGAAGTCTATAGTAGCAAGGCAGTTTCTTCTGGTTTTCATCACTAGTTGGTCAGAAAACAGCAACATGTCACTTTTAGTGTTTTCAGGGCCCGAAAAGCATTTTGAGAACATGTTGTCACTTAGGCTGTTTCTTTTCACCAGAAGCACTCAGAAACAAGTATCGAAGCCAGAAACATGTACTTTGGTGAAGTCTATAGTAGCAAGGCAGTTTCTTCTGGTTTTCATCACTAGTTGGTCAGAAAACAGCAGCATGTCACTTTTAGTGTTTTCAGGGCCCGAAAAGCATTTTGACAGCATGTTGTCACTTAGGCTGTTACTTTTGTCCAGAAGCACTCAGAAACAAGTTTCCAAGCCAGAAACATGTACTTTGCTGAAGTCTATAGTAGCAAGGCAGTTTCTTGTGGTTTTCATCGCCAGTTGGTCAGAAAACAGCAACATGTCACTTTTAGTGTTTTCAGGGCTCGAAAAGCATTTTGACAGCATGTTGTCACTGAGGCTGTTACTTTTGTCCAGAAGCACTCAGAAACAAGTTTCCAAGCCAGAAACATGTACTTTGCTGAAGTCTATAGTAGCAAGGCAGTTTCTTCTGGTTTTCATCACTAGTTGGTCAGAAAACAGCAACATGTCACTTTTAGTGTTCTCAGGGCCCGAGAAGCATTTTGACAGCATGTTGTCACTGAGGCTGTTACTTTTGTCCAGAAGCACTCAGAAACAAGTTTCCAAGCCAGAAACATGTACTTTGCTGAAGTCTATAGTAGCAAGGCAGTTTCTTCTGGTTTTCATCACTAGTTGGTCAGAAAACAGCAACATGTCACTTTTAGTGTTTTCAGGGCCCGAAAAGCATTTTGAGAGCATGTTGTCACTTAGGCTGTTACTTTTTACCAGAAGCACTCAGAAACAAGTTTCTAAGCCAGAAACATGTACTTTGGTGAAGTCTATAGTAGCAAGGCAGTTTCTTCTGGTTTTCATCACTAGTTGGTCAGAAAACAGCAACATGCCACTTTTAGTGTTTTCAGGGCCCGAAAAGCATTTTGACAGCATGTTGTCACTTAGGCTGTTACTTTTCACCAGAAGCACTCAGAAACGAGTTTCCAAGCCAGAAACATGTACTTTGCTGCAGTCTATAGTAGCAAGGCAGTTTCTTCTGGTTTTCATCACTAGTTGGTCAGAAAACAGCAACATGTCACTTTTAGTGTTTTCAGGGCCCGAAAAGCATTTTGACAGCATGTTGTCACTTAGGCTGTTACTTTTTACCAGAAGCACTCAGAAACAAGTTTCTAAGCCAGAAACATGTACTTTGGTGAAGTCTATAGTAGCAAGGCAGTTTCTTCTGGTTTTCATCACTAGTTGGTCAGAAAACAGCAACATGTCACTTTTAGGGTTTTCAGGGCCCGAAAAGCATTTTGACAGCATGTTGTCACTTAGGCTGTTTCTTTTCACCAGAAGCACTCAGAAACAAGTATCGAAGCCAGAAACATGTACTTTGGTGAAGTCTATAGTAGCAAGGCAGTTTCTTCTGGTTTTCATCACTAGATGGTCAGAAAACAGCAACATGTCACTTTTAGTGTTTTCAGGGCCCGAAAAGCATTTTGACAGCATGTTGTCACTTAGGCTGTTACTTTTCACCAGAAGCACTCAGAAACAAGTATCGAAGCCAGAAACATGTACTTTGGTGAAGTCTATAGTAGCAAGGCAGTTTCTTCTGGTTTTCATCACTAGTTGGTCAGAAAACAGCAACATGTCACTTTTAGTGTTTTCAGGGCCCGAAAAGCATTTTGACAGCATGTTGTCACTGAGGCTGTTACTTTTGTCCAGAAGCACTCAGAAACAAGTTTCCAAGCCAGAAACATGTACTTTGCTGAAGTCTATAGTAGCAAGGCAGTTTCTTCTGGTTTTCATCACTAGTTGGTCAGAAAACAGCAACATGTCACTTTTAGTGTTTTCAGGGCCCGAAAAGCATTTTGACAGCATGTTGTCACTTAGGCTGTTACTTTTGTCCAGAAGCACTCAGAAACAAGTTTCCAAGCCAGAAACATGTACTTTGCTGAAGTCTATAGTAGCAAGGCAGTTTCTTCTGGTTTTCATCACTAGTTGGTCAGAAAACAGCAACATGCCACTTTTAGTGTTTTCAGGGCCCGAAAAGCATTTTGACAGCATGTTGTCACTTAGGCTGTTACTTTTCACCAGAAGCACTCAGAAACGAGTTTCCAAGCCAGAAACATGTACTTTGGTGAAGTCTATAGTAGCAAGGCAGTTTCTTCTGGTTTTCATCACTAGTTGGTCAGAAAACAGCAACATGTCACTTTTAGTGTTTTCAGGGCCCGAAAAGCATTTTGACAGCATGTTGTCACTGAGGCTGTTACTTTTGTCCAGAAGCACTCAGAAACAAGTTTCCAAGCCAGAAACATGTACTTTGCTGAAGTCTATAGTAGCAAGGCAGTTTCTTCTGGTTTTCATCACTAGTTGGTCAGAAAACAGCAACATGTCACTTTTAGTGTTTTCAGGGCCCGAAAAGCATTTTGACAGCATGTTGTCACTGAGGCTGTTACTTTTGTCCAGAAGCACTCAGAAACAAGTTTCCAAGCCAGAAACATGTACTTTGCTGAAGTCCATGGTAGCAAGGCAGTTTCTTCTGGTTTTCATCACTAGTTGGTCAGAAAACAGCAACATGTCACTTTTAGTGTTTTCAGGGCCCGAAAAGCATTTTGACAGCATGTTGTCACTTAGGCTGTTACTTTTGTCCAGAAGCACTCAGAAACAAGTTTCCAAGCCAGAAACATGTACTTTGCTGAAGTCTATAGTAGCAAGGCAGTTTCTTCTGGTTTTCATCACTAGTTGGTCAGAAAACAGCAACATGTCACTTTTAGTGTTTTCAGGGCCCGAAAAGCATTTTGACAGCATGTTGTCACTTAGGCTGTTACTTTTCACCAGAAGCACTCAGAAACGAGTTTCCAAGCCAGAAACATGTACTTTGGTGAAGTCTATAGTAGCAAGGCAGTTTCTTCTGGTTTTCATCACTAGTTGGTCAGAAAACAGCAACATGTCACTTTTAGTGTTTTCAGGGCCCGAAAAGCATTTTGAGAGCATGTTGTCACTTAGGCTGTTACTTTTTACCAGAAGCACTCAGAAACAAGTTTCTAAGCCAGAAACATGTACTTTGGTGAAGTCTATAGTAGCAAGGCAGTTTCTTCTGGTTTTCATCACTAGTTGGTCAGAAAACAGCAACATGTCACTTTTAGTGTTTTCAGGGCCCGAAAAGCATTTTGACAGCATGTTGTCACTTAGGCTGTTACTTTTGTCCAGAAGCACTCAGAAAAAAGTTTCCAAGCCAGAAACATGTACTTTGCTGAAGTCTATAGTAGCAAGGCAGTTTCTTCTGGTTTTCATCACTAGTTGGTCAGAAAACAGCAACATGTCACTTTTAGTGTTTTCAGGGCCCGAAAAGCATTTTGACAGCATGTTGTCACTTAGGCTGTTACTTTTGTCCAGAAGCACTCAGAAACAAGTTTCCAAGCCAGAAACATGTACTTTGCTGAAGTCTATAGTAGCAAGGCAGTTTCTTCTGGTTTTCATCACTAGTTGGTCAGAAAACAGCAACATGTCACTTTTAGTGTTTTCAGGGCCCGAAAAGCATTTTGAGAACATGTTGTCACTTAGGCTGTTTCTTTTCACCAGAAGCACTCAGAAACAAGTATCGAAGCCAGAAACATGTACTTTGGTGAAGTCTATAGTAGCAAGGCAGTTTCTTCTGGTTTTCATCACTAGTTGGTCAGAAAACAGCAGCATGTCACTTTTAGTGTTTTCAGGGCCCGAAAAGCATTTTGACAGCATGTTGTCACTTAGGCTGTTACTTTTGTCCAGAAGCACTCAGAAACAAGTTTCCAAGCCAGAAACATGTACTTTGCTGAAGTCTATAGTAGCAAGGCAGTTTCTTGTGGTTTTCATCGCCAGTTGGTCAGAAAACAGCAACATGTCACTTTTAGTGTTTTCAGGGCTCGAAAAGCATTTTGACAGCATGTTGTCACTGAGGCTGTTACTTTTGTCCAGAAGCACTCAGAAACAAGTTTCCAAGCCAGAAACATGTACTTTGCTGAAGTCTATAGTAGCAAGGCAGTTTCTTCTGGTTTTCATCACTAGTTGGTCAGAAAACAGCAACATGTCACTTTTAGTGTTCTCAGGGCCCGAGAAGCATTTTGACAGCATGTTGTCACTGAGGCTGTTACTTTTGTCCAGAAGCACTCAGAAACAAGTTTCCAAGCCAGAAACATGTACTTTGCTGAAGTCTATAGTAGCAAGGCAGTTTCTTCTGGTTTTCATCACTAGTTGGTCAGAAAACAGCAACATGTCACTTTTAGTGTTTTCAGGGCCCGAAAAGCATTTTGAGAGCATGTTGTCACTTAGGCTGTTACTTTTTACCAGAAGCACTCAGAAACAAGTTTCTAAGCCAGAAACATGTACTTTGGTGAAGTCTATAGTAGCAAGGCAGTTTCTTCTGGTTTTCATCACTAGTTGGTCAGAAAACAGCAACATGCCACTTTTAGTGTTTTCAGGGCCCGAAAAGCATTTTGACAGCATGTTGTCACTTAGGCTGTTACTTTTCACCAGAAGCACTCAGAAACGAGTTTCCAAGCCAGAAACATGTACTTTGCTGCAGTCTATAGTAGCAAGGCAGTTTCTTCTGGTTTTCATCACTAGTTGGTCAGAAAACAGCAACATGTCACTTTTAGTGTTTTCAGGGCCCGAAAAGCATTTTGACAGCATGTTGTCACTTAGGCTGTTACTTTTTACCAGAAGCACTCAGAAACAAGTTTCTAAGCCAGAAACATGTACTTTGGTGAAGTCTATAGTAGCAAGGCAGTTTCTTCTGGTTTTCATCACTAGTTGGTCAGAAAACAGCAACATGTCACTTTTAGGGTTTTCAGGGCCCGAAAAGCATTTTGACAGCATGTTGTCACTTAGGCTGTTTCTTTTCACCAGAAGCACTCAGAAACAAGTATCGAAGCCAGAAACATGTACTTTGGTGAAGTCTATAGTAGCAAGGCAGTTTCTTCTGGTTTTCATCACTAGATGGTCAGAAAACAGCAACATGTCACTTTTAGTGTTTTCAGGGCCCGAAAAGCATTTTGACAGCATGTTGTCACTTAGGCTGTTACTTTTCACCAGAAGCACTCAGAAACAAGTATCGAAGCCAGAAACATGTACTTTGGTGAAGTCTATAGTAGCAAGGCAGTTTCTTCTGGTTTTCATCACTAGTTGGTCAGAAAACAGCAACATGTCACTTTTAGTGTTTTCAGGGCCCGAAAAGCATTTTGACAGCATGTTGTCACTGAGGCTGTTACTTTTGTCCAGAAGCACTCAGAAACAAGTTTCCAAGCCAGAAACATGTACTTTGCTGAAGTCCATGGTAGCAAGGCAGTTTCTTCTGGTTTTCATCACTAGTTGGTCAGAAAACAGCAACATGTCACTTTTAGTGTTTTCAGGGCCCGAAAAGCATTTTGACAGCATGTTGTCACTGAGGCTGTTACTTTTGTCCAGAAGCACTCAGAAACAAGTTTCCAAGCCAGAAACATGTACTTTGCTGAAGTCTATAGTAGCAAGGCAGTTTCTTCTGGTTTTCATCACTAGTTGGTCAGAAAACAGCAACATGTCACTTTTAGTGTTTTCAGGGCCCGAAAAGCATTTTGACAGCATGTTGTCACTTAGGCTGTTACTTTTGTCCAGAAGCACTCAGAAACAAGTTTCCAAGCCAGAAACATGTACTTTGCTGAAGTCTATAGTAGCAAGGCAGTTTCTTCTGGTTTTCATCACTAGTTGGTCAGAAAACAGCAACATGCCACTTTTAGTGTTTTCAGGGCCCGAAAAGCATTTTGACAGCATGTTGTCACTTAGGCTGTTACTTTTCACCAGAAGCACTCAGAAACGAGTTTCCAAGCCAGAAACATGTACTTTGGTGAAGTCTATAGTAGCAAGGCAGTTTCTTCTGGTTTTCATCACTAGTTGGTCAGAAAACAGCAACATGTCACTTTTAGTGTTTTCAGGGCCCGAAAAGCATTTTGACAGCATGTTGTCACTGAGGCTGTTACTTTTGTCCAGAAGCACTCAGAAACAAGTTTCCAAGCCAGAAACATGTACTTTGCTGAAGTCTATAGTAGCAAGGCAGTTTCTTCTGGTTTTCATCACTAGTTGGTCAGAAAACAGCAACATGTCACTTTTAGTGTTTTCAGGGCCCGAAAAGCATTTTGACAGCATGTTGTCACTGAGGCTGTTACTTTTGTCCAGAAGCACTCAGAAACAAGTTTCCAAGCCAGAAACATGTACTTTGCTGAAGTCCATGGTAGCAAGGCAGTTTCTTCTGGTTTTCATCACTAGTTGGTCAGAAAACAGCAACATGTCACTTTTAGTGTTTTCAGGGCCCGAAAAGCATTTTGACAGCATGTTGTCACTTAGGCTGTTACTTTTGTCCAGAAGCACTCAGAAACAAGTTTCCAAGCCAGAAACATGTACTTTGCTGAAGTCTATAGTAGCAAGGCAGTTTCTTCTGGTTTTCATCACTAGTTGGTCAGAAAACAGCAACATGTCACTTTTAGTGTTTTCAGGGCCCGAAAAGCATTTTGACAGCATGTTGTCACTTAGGCTGTTACTTTTCACCAGAAGCACTCAGAAACGAGTTTCCAAGCCAGAAACATGTACTTTGGTGAAGTCTATAGTAGCAAGGCAGTTTCTTCTGGTTTTCATCACTAGTTGGTCAGAAAACAGCAACATGTCACTTTTAGTGTTTTCAGGGCCCGAAAAGCATTTTGAGAGCATGTTGTCACTTAGGCTGTTACTTTTGTCCAGAAGCACTCAGAAACAAGTTTCCAAGCCAGAAACATGTACTTTGCTGAAGTCTATAGTAGCAAGGCAGTTTCTTCTGGTTTTCATCACTAGTTGGTCAGAAAACAGCAACATGTCACTTTTAGTGTTTTCAGGGCCCGAAAAGCATTTTGACAACATGTTGTCACTGAGGCTGTTACTTTTGTCCAGAAGCACTCAGAAACAAGTTTCCAAGCCAGAAACATGTACTTTGCTGAAGTCTATAGTAGCAAGGCAGTTTCTTCTGGTTTTCATCACTAGTTGGTCAGAAAACAGCAACATGTCACTTTTAGTGTTTTCAGGGCCCGAAAAGCATTTTGACAGCATGTTGTCACTTAGGCTGTTACTTTTGTCCAGAAGCACTCAGAAACAAGTTTCCAAGCCAGAAACATGTACTTTGCTGAAGTCTATAGTAGCAAGGCAGTTTCTTCTGGTTTTCATCACTAGTTGGTCAGAAAACAGCAACATGTCACTTTTAGTGTTTTCAGGGCCCGAAAAGCATTTTGACAGCATGTTGTCACTTAGGCTGTTACTTTTGTCCAGAAGCACTCAGAAACAAGTTTCCAAGCCAGAAACATGTACTTTGCTGAAGTCTATAGTAGCAAGGCAGTTTCTTCTGGTTTTCATCACTAGTTGGTCAGAAAACAGCAACATGTCACTTTTAGTGTTTTCAGGGCCCGAAAAGCATTTTGAGAACATGTTGTCACTTAGGCTGTTTCTTTTCACCAGAAGCACTCAGAAACAAGTATCGAAGCCAGAAACATGTACTTTGGTGAAGTCTATAGTAGCAAGGCAGTTTCTTCTGGTTTTCATCACTAGTTGGTCAGAAAACAGCAGCATGTCACTTTTAGTGTTTTCAGGGCCCGAAAAGCATTTTGACAGCATGTTGTCACTTAGGCTGTTACTTTTGTCCAGAAGCACTCAGAAACAAGTTTCCAAGCCAGAAACATGTACTTTGCTGAAGTCTATAGTAGCAAGGCAGTTTCTTGTGGTTTTCATCGCCAGTTGGTCAGAAAACAGCAACATGTCACTTTTAGTGTTTTCAGGGCTCGAAAAGCATTTTGACAGCATGTTGTCACTGAGGCTGTTACTTTTGTCCAGAAGCACTCAGAAACAAGTTTCCAAGCCAGAAACATGTACTTTGCTGAAGTCTATAGTAGCAAGGCAGTTTCTTCTGGTTTTCATCACTAGTTGGTCAGAAAACAGCAACATGTCACTTTTAGTGTTCTCAGGGCCCGAGAAGCATTTTGACAGCATGTTGTCACTGAGGCTGTTACTTTTGTCCAGAAGCACTCAGAAACAAGTTTCCAAGCCAGAAACATGTACTTTGCTGAAGTCTATAGTAGCAAGGCAGTTTCTTCTGGTTTTCATCACTAGTTGGTCAGAAAACAGCAACATGTCACTTTTAGTGTTTTCAGGGCCCGAAAAGCATTTTGAGAGCATGTTGTCACTTAGGCTGTTACTTTTTACCAGAAGCACTCAGAAACAAGTTTCTAAGCCAGAAACATGTACTTTGGTGAAGTCTATAGTAGCAAGGCAGTTTCTTCTGGTTTTCATCACTAGTTGGTCAGAAAACAGCAACATTCCACTTTTAGTGTTTTCAGGGCCCGAAAAGCATTTTGACAGCATGTTGTCACTTAGGCTGTTACTTTTCACCAGAAGCACTCAGAAACGAGTTTCCAAGCCAGAAACATGTACTTTGCTGAAGTCTATAGTAGCAAGGCAGTTTCTTCTGGTTTTCATCACTAGTTGGTCAGAAAACAGCAACATGTCACTTTTAGTGTTTTCAGGGCCCGAAAAGCATTTTGACAGCATGTTGTCACTTAGGCTGTTACTTTTTACCAGAAGCACTCAGAAACAAGTTTCTAAGCCAGAAACATGTACTTTGGTGAAGTCTATAGTAGCAAGGCAGTTTCTTCTGGTTTTCATCACTAGTTGGTCAGAAAACAGCAACATGTCACTTTTAGTGTTTTCAGGGCCCGAAAAGCATTTTGACAGCATGTTGTCACTTAGGCTGTTTCTTTTCACCAGAAGCACTCAGAAACAAGTATCGAAGCCAGAAACATGTACTTTGGTGAAGTCTATAGTAGCAAGGCAGTTTCTTCTGGTTTTCATCACTAGATGGTCAGAAAACAGCAACATGTCACTTTTAGTGTTTTCAGGGCCCGAAAAGCATTTTGACAGCATGTTGTCACTTAGGCTGTTACTTTTCACCAGAAGCACTCAGAAACAAGTATCGAAGCCAGAAACATGTACTTTGGTGAAGTCTATAGTAGCAAGGCAGTTTCTTCTGGTTTTCATCACTAGTTGGTCAGAAAACAGCAACATGTCACTTTTAGTGTTTTCAGGGCCCGAAAAGCATTTTGACAGCATGTTGTCACTGAGGCTGTTACTTTTGTCCAGAAGCACTCAGAAACAAGTTTCCAAGCCAGAAACATGTACTTTGCTGAAGTCTATAGTAGCAAGGCAGTTTCTTCTGGTTTTCATCACTAGTTGGTCAGAAAACAGCAACATGTCACTTTTAGTGTTTTCAGGGCCCGAAAAGCATTTTGACAGCATGTTGTCACTTAGGCTGTTACTTTTGTCCAGAAGCACTCAGAAACAAGTTTCCAAGCCAGAAACATGTACTTTGCTGAAGTCTATAGTAGCAAGGCAGTTTCTTGTGGTTTTCATCACTAGTTGGTCAGAAAACAGCAACATGTCACTTTTAGTGTTTTCAGGGCCCGAAAAGCATTTTGACAGCATGTTGTCACTTAGGCTGTTACTTTTGTCCAGAAGCACTCAGAAACAAGTTTCCAAGCCAGAAACATGTACTTTGCTGAAGTCTATAGTAGCAAGGCCAGTTTCTTGTGGTTTCATCGCTAGTTGGTCAGAAAACAGCAACATGTCACTTTTAGTGTTTTCAGGGCCCGAAAAGCATTTTGACAGCATGTTGTCACTTAGGCTGTTACTTTTGTCCAGAAGCACTCAGAAACAAGTTTCCAAGGCCAGAAACATGTACTTTGCTGAAGTCTATAGTAGCAAGGCAGTTTCTTCTGGTTTTCATCGCCAGTTGGTCAGAAAACAGCAACATGTCACTTTTAGTGTTTTCAGGGCCCGAAAAGCATTTTGACAGCATGTTGTCACTGAGGCTGTTACTTTTGTCCAGAAGCACTCAGAAACAAGTTTCCAAGCCAGAAACATGTACTTTGCTGAAGTCTATAGTAGCAAGGCAGTTTCTTGTGGTTTTCATCGCTAGTTGGTCAGAAAACAGCAACATGTCACTTTTAGTGTTTTCAGGGCCCGAAAAGCATTTTGACAGCATGTTGTCACTTAGGCTGTTACTTTTGTCCAGAAGCACTCAGAAACAAGTTTCCAAGCCAGAAACATGTACTTTGCTGAAGTCTATAGTAGCAAGGCAGTTTCTTCTGGTTTTCATCACTAGTTGGTCAGAAAACAGCAACATGTCACTTTTAGTGTTTTCAGGGCCCGAAAAGCATTTTGACAGCATGTTGTCACTTAGGCTGTTACTTTTGTCCAGAAGCACTCAGAAACAAGTTTCCAAGCCAGAACATGTACTTTGGTGAAGTCTATAGTAGCAAGGCAGTTTCTTCTGGTTTTCATCACTAGTTGGTCAGAAAACAGCAACATGTCACTTTTAGTGTTTTCAGGGCCCGAAAAGCATTTGAGAGCATGTTGTCACTTAGGCTGTTACTTTTTACCAGAAGCACTCAGAAACAAGTTCTAAGCCAGAAACATGTACTTTGGTGAAGTCTATAGTAGCAAGGCAGTTTCTTCTGGTTTTCATCACTAGTTGGTCAGAAAACAGCAACATGTCACTTTAGTGTTTTCAGGGCCCGAAAAGCATTTTGACAGCATGTTGTCACTTAGGCTGTTACTTTTGTCCAGAAGCACTCAGAAACAAGTTTCCAAGCCAGAAACATGTACTTTGCTGAAGTCTATAGTAGCAAGGCAGTTTCTTCTGGTTTTCATCACTAGTTGGTCAGAAAACAGCAACATGCCACTTTTAGTGTTTTCAGGGCCCGAAAAGCATTTTGACAGCATGTTGTCACTTAGGCTGTTACTTTTCACCAGAAGCACTCAGAAACGAGTTTCCAAGCCAGAAACATGTACTTTGGTGAAGTCTATAGTAGCAAGGCAGTTTCTTCTGTTTTCATCACTAGTTGGTCAGAAAACAGCAACATGTCACTTTTAGTGTTTTCAGGGCCCGAAAAGCATTTTGACAGCATGTTGTCACTGAGGCTGTTACTTTTGTCCAGAAGCACTCAGAAACAAGTTTCCAAGCCAGAAACATGTACTTTGCTGAAGTCTATAGTAGCAAGGCAGTTTCTTCTGGTTTTCATCACTAGTTGGTCAGAAAACAGCAACATGTCACTTTTAGTGTTTTCAGGGCCCGAAAAGCATTTTGACAGCATGTTGTCACTGAGGCTGTTACTTTTGTCCAGAAGCACTCAGAAACAAGTTTCCAAGCCAGAAACATGTACTTTGCTGAAGTCCATGGTAGCAAGGCAGTTTCTTCTGGTTTTCATCACTAGTTGGTCAGAAAACAGCAACATGTCACTTTTAGTGTTTTCAGGGCCCGAAAAGCATTTTGACAGCATGTTGTCACTTAGGCTGTTACTTTTGTCCAGAAGCACTCAGAAACAAGTTTCCAAGCCAGAAACATGTACTTTGCTGAAGTCTATAGTAGCAAGGCAGTTTCTTCTGGTTTTCATCACTAGTTGGTCAGAAAACAGCAACATGTCACTTTTAGTGTTTTCAGGGCCCGAAAAGCATTTTGACAGCATGTTGTCACTTAGGCTGTTACTTTTGTCCAGAAGCACTCAGAAACAAGTTTCCAAGCCAGAACATGTACTTTGCTGAAGTCTATAGTAGCAAGGCAGTTTCTTCTGGTTTTCATCGCCAGTTGGTCAGAAAACAGCAACATGTCACTTTTAGTGTTTTCAGGCCCGAAAAGCATTTTGACAGCATGTTGTCACTGAGGCTGTTACTTTTGTCCAGAAGCACTCAGAACAAGTTTCCAAGCCAGAAACATGTACTTTGCTGAAGTCTATAGTAGCAAGGCAGTTTCTTCTGGTTTTCATCACTAGTTGCTCAGAAAACAGCAACATGTCACTTTTAGTGTTTTCAGGGCCCGAAAAGCATTTTGACAGCATGTTGTCACTTAGGCTGTTACTTTTGTCCAGAAGCACTCAGAAACAAGTTTCCAAGCCAGAAACATGTACTTTGCTGAAGTCTATAGTAGCAAGGCAGTTTCTTGTGGTTTTCATCACTAGTTGCTCAGAAAACAGCAACATGTCACTTTTAGTGTTTTCAGGGCCCGAAAAGCATTTTGACAGCATGTGTCACTTAGGCTGTTACTTTGTCCAGAAGCACTCAGAAACAAGTTTCCAAGCCAGAAACATGTACTTTGCTGAAGTCTATAGTAGCAAGGCAGTTTCTTGTGGTTTTCATCACTAGTTGCTCAGAAAACAGCAACATGTCACTTTTAGTGTTTTCAGGGCCCGAAAAGCATTTTGACAGCATGTTGTCACTTAGGCTGTTACTTTTGTCCAGAAGCACTCAGAAACAAGTTTCCAAGCCAGAAACATGTACTTTGCTGAAGTCTATAGTAGCAAGGCAGTTTCTTGTGGTTTTCATCACTAGTTGCTCAGAAAACAGCAACATGTCACTTTTAGTGTTTTCAGGGCCCGAAAAGCATTTTGACAGCATGTTGTCACTTAGGCTGTTACTTTTGTCCAGAAGCACTCAGAAACAAGTTTCCAAGCCAGAAACATGTACTTTGCTGAAGTCTATAGTAGCAAGGCAGTTTCTTCTGGTTTTCATCACTAGTTGGTCAGAAACAGCAACATGTCACTTTTAGTGTTTTCAGGGCCCGAAAAGCATTTTGACAGCATGTTGTCACTTAGGCTGTTACTTTTGTCCAGAAGCACTCAGAAACAAGTTTCCAAGCCAGAAACATGTACTTTGCTGAAGTCTATAGTAGCAAGGCAGTTTCTTGTGGTTTTCATCACTAGTTGCTCAGAAAACAGAAACATGTCACTTTTAGTGTTTTCAGGGCCCGAAAAGCATTTTGACAGCATGTTGTCACTTAGGCTGTTACTTTTGTCCAGAAGCACTCAGAAACAAGTTTCCAAGCCAGAAACATGTACTTTGCTGAAGTCTATAGTAGCAAGGCAGTTTCTTGTGGTTTTCATCACTAGTTGCTCAGAAACAGCAACATGTCACTTTTAGTGTTTTCAGGGCCCGAAAAGCATTTTGACAGCATGTGTCACTTAGGCTGTTACTTTTGTCCAGAAGCACTCAGAAACAAGTTTCCAAGCCAGAAACATGTACTTTGCTGAAGTCTATAGTAGCAAGGCAGTTTCTTGTGGTTTTCATCACTAGTTGGTCAGAAAACAGCAACATGTCACTTTTAGTGTTTTCAGGGCCCGAAAAGCATTTTGACAGCATGTTGTCACTTAGGCTGTTACTTTTGTCCAGAAGCACTCAGAAACAAGTTTCCAAGCAGAAACATGTACTTTGCTGAAGTCTATAGTAGCAAGGCAGTTTCTTCTGGTTTTCATCACTAGTTGGTCAGAAAACAGCAACATGTCACTTTTAGTGTTTTCAGGGCCCGAAAAGCATTTTGAGAGCATGTTGTCACTTAGGCTGTTTCTTTTCACCAGAAGCACTCAGAAACAAGTATCGAAGCCAGAAACATGTACTTTGGTGAAGTCTATAGTAGCAAGGCAGTTTCTTCTGGTTTTCATCACTAGTTGGTCAGAAAACAGCAACATGTCACTTTTAGTGTTTTCAGGGCCCGAAAGCATTTTGACAGCATGTTGTCACTTAGGCTGTTACTTTTCACCAGAAGCACTCAGAAACAAGTTTCGAAGCCAGAAACATGTACTTTAGTGAAGTCTATAGTAGCAAGGCAGTTTCCTGTGGTTTCCATCACTAGTTGGTCAGAAAACAGCAACATGTCACTTTTAGTGTTTTCAGGGCCCGAAAAGCATTTTGACAGCATGTTGTCACTTAGGCTGTTACTTTTCACCAGAAGCACTCAGAAACAAGTATCGAAGCCAGAAACATGTACTTTGGTGAAGTCTATAGTAGCAAGGCAGTTTCTTCTGGTTTTCATCACTAGTTGGTCAGAAAACAGCAACATGTCACTTTTAGTGTTTTCAGGCCCGAAAAGCATTTTGACAGCATGTTGTCACTGAGGCTGTTACTTTTGTCCAGAAGCACTCAGAAACAAGTTTCCAAGCCAGAAACATGTACTTTGCTGAAGTCCATGGTAGCAAGGCAGTTTCTTCTGGTTTTCATCACTAGTTGGTCAGAAAACAGCAACATGTCACTTTTAGTGTTTTCAGGGCCCGAAAAGCATTTTGACAGCATGTTGTCACTGAGGCTGTTACTTTTGTCCAGAAGCACTCAGAAACAAGTTTCCAAGCCAGAAACATGTACTTTGCTGAAGTCTATAGTAGCAAGGCAGTTTCTTGTGGTTTTCATCACTAGTTGGTCAGAAAACAGCAACATGTCACTTTTAGTGTTTTCAGGGCCCGAAAAGCATTTTGACAGCATGTTGTCACTTAGGCTGTTACTTTTGTCCAGAAGCACTCAGAAACAAGTTTCCAAGCCAGAAACATGTACTTTGCTGAAGTCTATAGTAGCAAGGCAGTTTCTTGTGGTTTTCATCACTAGTTGGTCAGAAAACAGCAACATGTCACTTTTAGTGTTTTCAGGGCCCGAAAAGCATTTTGACAGCATGTTGTCACTTAGGCTGTTACTTTTGTCCAGAAGCACTCAGAAACAAGTTTCCAAGCCAGAAACATGTACTTTGCTGAAGTCTATAGTAGCAAGGCAGTTTCTTGTGGTTTTCATCGCTAGTTGGTCAGAAAACAGCAACATGTCACTTTTAGTGTTTTCAGGGCCCGAAAAGCATTTTGACAGCATGTTGTCACTTAGGCTGTTACTTTTGTCCAGAAGCACTCAGAAACAAGTTTCCAAGCCAGAAACATGTACTTTGCTGAAGTCTATAGTAGCAAGGCAGTTTCTTCTGGTTTTCATCACTAGTTGGTCAGAAAACAGCAACATGCCACTTTTAGTGTTTTCAGGGCCCGAAAAGCATTTTGACAGCATGTTGTCACTTAGGCTGTTACTTTTCACCAGAAGCACTCAGAAACGAGTTTCCAAGCCAGAAACATGTACTTTGGTGAAGTCTATAGTAGCAAGGCAGTTTCTTCTGGTTTTCATCACTAGTTGGTCAGAAAACAGCAACATGTCACTTTTAGTGTTTTCAGGGCCCGAAAAGCATTTTGAGAGCATGTTGTCACTTAGGCTGTTACTTTTTACCAGAAGCACTCAGAAACAAGTTTCTAAGCCAGAAACATGTACTTTGGTGAAGTCTATAGTAGCAAGGCAGTTTCTTCTGGTTTTCATCACTAGTTGGTCAGAAAACAGCAACATGTCACTTTTAGTGTTTTCAGGGCCCGAAAAGCATTTTGACAGCATGTTGTCACTTAGGCTGTTACTTTTGTCCAGAAGCACTCAGAAACAAGTTTCCAAGCCAGAAACATGTACTTTGCTGAAGTCTATAGTAGCAAGGCAGTTTCTTCTGGTTTTCATCACTAGTTGGTCAGAAAACAGCAACATGCCACTTTTAGTGTTTTCAGGGCCCGAAAAGCATTTTGACAGCATGTTGTCACTTAGGCTGTTACTTTTCACCAGAAGCACTCAGAAACGAGTTTCCAAGCCAGAAACATGTACTTTGGTGAAGTCTATAGTAGCAAGGCAGTTTCTTCTGGTTTTCATCACTAGTTGGTCAGAAAACAGCAACATGTCACTTTTAGTGTTTTCAGGGCCCGAAAAGCATTTTGACAGCATGTTGTCACTGAGGCTGTTACTTTTGTCCAGAAGCACTCAGAAACAAGTTTCCAAGCCAGAAACATGTACTTTGCTGAAGTCTATAGTAGCAAGGCAGTTTCTTGTGGTTTTCATCACTAGTTGCTCAGAAAACAGCAACATGTCACTTTTAGTGTTTTCAGGGCCCGAAAAGCATTTTGACAGCATGTTGTCACTTAGGCTGTTACTTTTGTCCAGAAGCACTCAGAAACAAGTTTCCAAGCCAGAAACATGTACTTTGCTGAAGTCTATAGTAGCAAGGCAGTTTCTTGTGGTTTTCATCACTAGTTGCTCAGAAAACAGCAACATGTCACTTTTAGTGTTTTCAGGGCCCGAAAAGCATTTTGACAGCATGTTGTCACTTAGGCTGTTACTTTTGTCCAGAAGCACTCAGAAACAAGTTTCCAAGCCAGAAACATGTACTTTGCTGAAGTCTATAGTAGCAAGGCAGTTTCTTGTGGTTTTCATCACTAGTTGCTCAGAAAACAGCAACATGTCACTTTTAGTGTTTTCAGGGCCCGAAAAGCATTTTGACAGCATGTTGTCACTTAGGCTGTTACTTTTGTCCAGAAGCACTCAGAAACAAGTTTCCAAGCCAGAAACATGTACTTTGCTGAAGTCTATAGTAGCAAGGCAGTTTCTTCTGGTTTTCATCACTAGTTGGTCAGAAAACAGCAACATGTCACTTTTAGTGTTTTCAGGGCCCGAAAAGCATTTTGACAGCATGTTGTCACTTAGGCTGTTACTTTTGTCCAGAAGCACTCAGAAACAAGTTTCCAAGCCAGAAACATGTACTTTGTTGAAGTCTATAGTAGCAAGGCAGTTTCTTGTGGTTTTCATCACTAGTTGCTCAGAAAACAGCAACATGTCACTTTTAGTGTTTTCAGGGCCCGAAAAGCATTTTGACAGCATGTTGTCACTTAGGCTGTTACTTTTGTCCAGAAGCACTCAGAAACAAGTTTCCAAGCCAGAAACATGTACTTTGCTGAAGTCTATAGTAGCAAGGCAGTTTCTTGTGGTTTTCATCACTAGTTGCTCAGAAAACAGCAACATGTCACTTTTAGTGTTTTCAGGGCCCGAAAAGCATTTTGACAGCATGTTGTCACTTAGGCTGTTACTTTTGTCCAGAAGCACTCAGAAACAAGTTTCCAAGCCAGAAACATGTACTTTGCTGAAGTCTATAGTAGCAAGGCAGTTTCTTGTGGTTTTCATCACTAGTTGGTCAGAAAACAGCAACATGTCACTTTTAGTGTTTTCAGGGCCCGAAAAGCATTTTGACAGCATGTTGTCACTTAGGCTGTTACTTTTGTCCAGAAGCACTCAGAAACAAGTTTCCAAGCCAGAAACATGTACTTTGCTGAAGTCTATAGTAGCAAGGCAGTTTCTTCTGGTTTTCATCACTAGTTGGTCAGAAAACAGCAACATGTCACTTTTAGTGTTTTCAGGGCCCGAAAAGCATTTTGAGAGCATGTTGTCACTTAGGCTGTTTCTTTTCACCAGAAGCACTCAGAAACAAGTATCGAAGCCAGAAACATGTACTTTGGTGAAGTCTATAGTAGCAAGGCAGTTTCTTCTGGTTTTCATCACTAGTTGGTCAGAAAACAGCAACATGTCACTTTTAGTGTTTTCAGGGCCCGAAAAGCATTTTGACAGCATGTTGTCACTTAGGCTGTTACTTTTCACCAGAAGCACTCAGAAACAAGTTTCGAAGCCAGAAACATGTACTTTAGTGAAGTCTATAGTAGCAAGGCAGTTTCCTGTGGTTTCCATCACTAGTTGGTCAGAAAACAGCAACATGTCACTTTTAGTGTTTTCAGGGCCCGAAAAGCATTTTGACAGCATGTTGTCACTTAGGCTGTTACTTTTCACCAGAAGCACTCAGAAACAAGTATCGAAGCCAGAAACATGTACTTTGGTGAAGTCTATAGTAGCAAGGCAGTTTCTTCTGGTTTTCATCACTAGTTGGTCAGAAAACAGCAACATGTCACTTTTAGTGTTTTCAGGGCCCGAAAAGCATTTTGACAGCATGTTGTCACTGAGGCTGTTACTTTTGTCCAGAAGCACTCAGAAACAAGTTTCCAAGCCAGAAACATGTACTTTGCTGAAGTCCATGGTAGCAAGGCAGTTTCTTCTGGTTTTCATCACTAGTTGGTCAGAAAACAGCAACATGTCACTTTTAGTGTTTTCAGGGCCCGAAAAGCATTTTGACAGCATGTTGTCACTGAGGCTGTTACTTTTGTCCAGAAGCACTCAGAAACAAGTTTCCAAGCCAGAAACATGTACTTTGCTGAAGTCTATAGTAGCAAGGCAGTTTCTTCTGGTTTTCATCACTAGTTGGTCAGAAAACAGCAACATGTCACTTTTAGTGTTTTCAGGGCCCGAAAAGCATTTTGACAGCATGTTGTCACTTAGGCTGTTACTTTTGTCCAGAAGCACTCAGAAACAAGTTTCCAAGCCAGAAACATGTACTTTGCTGAAGTCTATAGTAGCAAGGCAGTTTCTTCTGGTTTTCATCACTAGTTGGTCAGAAAACAGCAACATGTCACTTTTAGTGTTTTCAGGGCCCGAAAAGCATTTTGACAGCATGTTGTCACTTAGGCTGTTACTTTTGTCCAGAAGCACTCAGAAACAAGTTTCCAAGCCAGAAACATGTACTTTGCTGAAGTCTATAGTAGCAAGGCAGTTTCTTGTGGTTTTCATCGCTAGTTGGTCAGAAAACAGCAACATGTCACTTTTAGTGTTTTCAGGGCCCGAAAAGCATTTTGACAGCATGTTGTCACTTAGGCTGTTACTTTTGTCCAGAAGCACTCAGAAACAAGTTTCCAAGCCAGAAACATGTACTTTGCTGAAGTCTATAGTAGCAAGGCAGTTTCTTCTGGTTTTCATCGCCAGTTGGTCAGAAAACAGCAACATGTCACTTTTAGTGTTTTCAGGGCCCGAAAAGCATTTTGACAGCATGTTGTCACTGAGGCTGTTACTTTTGTCCAGAAGCACTCAGAAACAAGTTTCCAAGCCAGAAACATGTACTTTGCTGAAGTCTATAGTAGCAAGGCAGTTTCTTGTGGTTTTCATCGCTAGTTGGTCAGAAAACAGCAACATGTCACTTTTAGTGTTTTCAGGGCCCGAAAAGCATTTTGACAGCATGTTGTCACTGAGGCTGTTACTTTTGTCCAGAAGCACTCAGAAACAAGTTTCCAAGCCAGAAACATGTACTTTGCTGAAGTCTATAGTAGCAAGGCAGTTTCTTGTGGTTTTCATCACTAGTTGGTCAGAAAACAGCAACATGTCACTTTTAGTGTTTTCAGGGCCCGAAAAGCATTTTGACAGCATGTTGTCACTTAGGCTGTTACTTTTGTCCAGAAGCACTCAGAAACAAGTTTCCAAGCCAGAAACATGTACTTTGCTGAAGTCTATAGTAGCAAGGCAGTTTCTTCTGGTTTTCATCACTAGTTGGTCAGAAAACAGCAACATGCCACTTTTAGTGTTTTCAGGGCCCGAAAAGCATTTTGACAGCATGTTGTCACTTAGGCTGTTACTTTTCACCAGAAGCACTCAGAAACGAGTTTCCAAGCCAGAAACATGTACTTTGGTGAAGTCTATAGTAGCAAGGCAGTTTCTTCTGGTTTTCATCACTAGTTGGTCAGAAAACAGCAACATGTCACTTTTAGTGTTTTCAGGGCCCGAAAAGCATTTTGAGAGCATGTTGTCACTTAGGCTGTTACTTTTTACCAGAAGCACTCAGAAACAAGTTTCTAAGCCAGAAACATGTACTTTGGTGAAGTCTATAGTAGCAAGGCAGTTTCTTCTGGTTTTCATCACTAGTTGGTCAGAAAACAGCAACATGTCACTTTTAGTGTTTTCAGGGCCCGAAAAGCATTTTGACAGCATGTTGTCACTTAGGCTGTTACTTTTGTCCAGAAGCACTCAGAAACAAGTTTCCAAGCCAGAAACATGTACTTTGCTGAAGTCTATAGTAGCAAGGCAGTTTCTTCTGGTTTTCATCACTAGTTGGTCAGAAAACAGCAACATGCCACTTTTAGTGTTTTCAGGGCCCGAAAAGCATTTTGACAGCATGTTGTCACTTAGGCTGTTACTTTTCACCAGAAGCACTCAGAAACGAGTTTCCAAGCCAGAAACATGTACTTTGGTGAAGTCTATAGTAGCAAGGCAGTTTCTTCTGGTTTTCATCACTAGTTGGTCAGAAAACAGCAACATGTCACTTTTAGTGTTTTCAGGGCCCGAAAAGCATTTTGACAGCATGTTGTCACTGAGGCTGTTACTTTTGTCCAGAAGCACTCAGAAACAAGTTTCCAAGCCAGAAACATGTACTTTGCTGAAGTCTATAGTAGCAAGGCAGTTTCTTCTGGTTTTCATCACTAGTTGGTCAGAAAACAGCAACATGTCACTTTTAGTGTTTTCAGGGCCCGAAAAGCATTTTGACAGCATGTTGTCACTGAGGCTGTTACTTTTGTCCAGAAGCACTCAGAAACAAGTTTCCAAGCCAGAAACATGTACTTTGCTGAAGTCCATGGTAGCAAGGCAGTTTCTTCTGGTTTTCATCACTAGTTGGTCAGAAAACAGCAACATGTCACTTTTAGTGTTTTCAGGGCCCGAAAAGCATTTTGACAGCATGTTGTCACTTAGGCTGTTACTTTTGTCCAGAAGCACTCAGAAACAAGTTTCCAAGCCAGAAACATGTACTTTGCTGAAGTCTATAGTAGCAAGGCAGTTTCTTCTGGTTTTCATCACTAGTTGGTCAGAAAACAGCAACATGTCACTTTTAGTGTTTTCAGGGCCCGAAAAGCATTTTGACAGCATGTTGTCACTTAGGCTGTTACTTTTGTCCAGAAGCACTCAGAAACAAGTTTCCAAGCCAGAAACATGTACTTTGCTGAAGTCTATAGTAGCAAGGCAGTTTCTTCTGGTTTTCATCGCCAGTTGGTCAGAAAACAGCAACATGTCACTTTTAGTGTTTTCAGGGCCCGAAAAGCATTTTGACAGCATGTTGTCACTGAGGCTGTTACTTTTGTCCAGAAGCACTCAGAAACAAGTTTCCAAGCCAGAAACATGTACTTTGCTGAAGTCTATAGTAGCAAGGCAGTTTCTTGTGGTTTTCATCACTAGTTGCTCAGAAAACAGCAACATGTCACTTTTAGTGTTTTCAGGGCCCGAAAAGCATTTTGACAGCATGTTGTCACTTAGGCTGTTACTTTTGTCCAGAAGCACTCAGAAACAAGTTTCCAAGCCAGAAACATGTACTTTGCTGAAGTCTATAGTAGCAAGGCAGTTTCTTGTGGTTTTCATCACTAGTTGCTCAGAAAACAGCAACATGTCACTTTTAGTGTTTTCAGGGCCCGAAAAGCATTTTGACAGCATGTTGTCACTTAGGCTGTTACTTTTGTCCAGAAGCACTCAGAAACAAGTTTCCAAGCCAGAAACATGTACTTTGCTGAAGTCTATAGTAGCAAGGCAGTTTCTTGTGGTTTTCATCACTAGTTGCTCAGAAAACAGCAACATGTCACTTTTAGTGTTTTCAGGGCCCGAAAAGCATTTTGACAGCATGTTGTCACTTAGGCTGTTACTTTTGTCCAGAAGCACTCAGAAACAAGTTTCCAAGCCAGAAACATGTACTTTGCTGAAGTCTATAGTAGCAAGGCAGTTTCTTGTGGTTTTCATCACTAGTTGCTCAGAAAACAGCAACATGTCACTTTTAGTGTTTTCAGGGCCCGAAAAGCATTTTGACAGCATGTTGTCACTTAGGCTGTTACTTTTGTCCAGAAGCACTCAGAAACAAGTTTCCAAGCCAGAAACATGTACTTTGCTGAAGTCTATAGTAGCAAGGCAGTTTCTTCTGGTTTTCATCACTAGTTGGTCAGAAAACAGCAACATGTCACTTTTAGTGTTTTCAGGGCCCGAAAAGCATTTTGACAGCATGTTGTCACTTAGGCTGTTACTTTTGTCCAGAAGCACTCAGAAACAAGTTTCCAAGCCAGAAACATGTACTTTGCTGAAGTCTATAGTAGCAAGGCAGTTTCTTGTGGTTTTCATCACTAGTTGCTCAGAAAACAGCAACATGTCACTTTTAGTGTTTTCAGGGCCCGAAAAGCATTTTGACAGCATGTTGTCACTTAGGCTGTTACTTTTGTCCAGAAGCACTCAGAAACAAGTTTCCAAGCCAGAAACATGTACTTTGCTGAAGTCTATAGTAGCAAGGCAGTTTCTTGTGGTTTTCATCACTAGTTGCTCAGAAAACAGCAACATGTCACTTTTAGTGTTTTCAGGGCCCGAAAAGCATTTTGACAGCATGTTGTCACTTAGGCTGTTACTTTTGTCCAGAAGCACTCAGAAACAAGTTTCCAAGCCAGAAACATGTACTTTGCTGAAGTCTATAGTAGCAAGGCAGTTTCTTGTGGTTTTCATCACTAGTTGGTCAGAAAACAGCAACATGTCACTTTTAGTGTTTTCAGGGCCCGAAAAGCATTTTGACAGCATGTTGTCACTTAGGCTGTTACTTTTGTCCAGAAGCACTCAGAAACAAGTTTCCAAGCCAGAAACATGTACTTTGCTGAAGTCTATAGTAGCAAGGCAGTTTCTTCTGGTTTTCATCACTAGTTGGTCAGAAAACAGCAACATGTCACTTTTAGTGTTTTCAGGGCCCGAAAAGCATTTTGAGAGCATGTTGTCACTTAGGCTGTTTCTTTTCACCAGAAGCACTCAGAAACAAGTATCGAAGCCAGAAACATGTACTTTGGTGAAGTCTATAGTAGCAAGGCAGTTTCTTCTGGTTTTCATCACTAGTTGGTCAGAAAACAGCAACATGTCACTTTTAGTGTTTTCAGGGCCCGAAAAGCATTTTGACAGCATGTTGTCACTTAGGCTGTTACTTTTCACCAGAAACACTCAGAAACAAGTTTCGAAGCCAGAAACATGTACTTTAGTGAAGTCTATAGTAGCAAGGCAGTTTCCTGTGGTTTCCATCACTAGTTGGTCAGAAAACAGCAACATGTCACTTTTAGTGTTTTCAGGGCCCGAAAAGCATTTTGACAGCATGTTGTCACTTAGGCTGTTACTTTTTACCAGAAGCACTCAGAAACAAGTTTCAAAGCCAGAAACATGTACTTTGGTGAAGTCTATAGTAGCAAGGCAGTTTCTTGTGGTTTTCATCACTAGTTGGTCAGAAAACAGCAACATGTCACTTTTAGTGTTTTCAGGGCCCGAAAAGCATTTTGACAGCATGTTGTCACTTAGGCTGTTACTTTTGTCCAGAAGCACTCAGAAACAAGTTTCCAAGCCAGAAACATGTACTTTGCTGAAGTCTATAGTAGCAAGGCAGTTTCTTGTGGTTTTCATCGCTAGTTGGTCAGAAAACAGCAACATGTCACTTTTAGTGTTTTCAGGGCCCGAAAAGCATTTTGACAGCATGTTGTCACTGAGGCTGTTACTTTTGTCCAGAAGCACTCAGAAACAAGTTTCCAAGCCAGAAACATGTACTTTGCTGAAGTCTATAGTAGCAAGGCAGTTTCTTCTGGTTTTCATCACTAGTTGGTCAGAAAACAGCAACATGTCACTTTTAGTGTTCTCAGGGCCCGAGAAGCATTTTGACAGCATGTTGTCACTTAGGCTGTTACTTTTCACCAGAAGCACTCAGAAACAAGTTTCCAAGCCAGAAACATGTACTTTGCTGAAGTCTATAGTAGCAAGGCAGTTTCTTGTGGTTTTCATCACTAGTTGCTCAGAAAACAGCAACATGTCACTTTTAGTGTTTTCAGGGCCCGAAAAGCATTTTGACAGCATGTTGTCACTTAGGCTGTTACTTTTGTCCAGAAGCACTCAGAAACAAGTTTCCAAGCCAGAAACATGTACTTTGCTGAAGTCTATAGTAGCAAGGCAGTTTCTTGTGGTTTTCATCACTAGTTGCTCAGAAAACAGCAACATGTCACTTTTAGTGTTTTCAGGGCCCGAAAAGCATTTTGACAGCATGTTGTCACTTAGGCTGTTACTTTTGTCCAGAAGCACTCAGAAACAAGTTTCCAAGCCAGAAACATGTACTTTGCTGAAGTCTATAGTAGCAAGGCAGTTTCTTGTGGTTTTCATCACTAGTTGGTCAGAAAGCAGCAACATGTCACTTTTAGTGTTTTCAGGGCCCGAAAAGCATTTTGACAGCATGTTGTCACTTAGGCTGTTACTTTTGTCCAGAAGCACTCAGAAACAAGTTTCCAAGCCAGAAACATGTACTTTGCTGAAGTCTATAGTAGCAAGGCAGTTTCTTGTGGTTTTCATCACTAGTTGGTCAGAAAGCAGCAACATGTCACTTTTAGTGTTTTCAGGGCCCGAAAAGCATTTTGACAGCATGTTGTCACTTAGGCTGTTACTTTTGTCCAGAAGCACTCAGAAACAAGTTTCCAAGCCAGAAACATGTACTTTGCTGAAGTCTATAGTAGCAAGGCAGTTTCTTGTGGTTTTCATCACTAGTTGCTCAGAAAACAGCAACATGTCACTTTTAGTGTTTTCAGGGCCCGAAAAGCATTTTGACAGCATGTTGTCACTTAGGCTGTTACTTTTGTCCAGAAGCACTCAGAAACAAGTTTCCAAGCCAGAAACATGTACTTTGCTGAAGTCTATAGTAGCAAGGCAGTTTCTTGTGGTTTTCATCACTAGTTGCTCAGAAAACAGCAACATGTCACTTTTAGTGTTTTCAGGGCCCGAAAAGCATTTTGACAGCATGTTGTCACTTAGGCTGTTACTTTTGTCCAGAAGCACTCAGAAACAAGTTTCCAAGCCAGAAACATGTACTTTGCTGAAGTCTATAGTAGCAAGGCAGTTTCTTGTGGTTTTCATCACTAGTTGGTCAGAAAACAGCAACATGTCACTTTTAGTGTTTTCAGGGCCCGAAAAGCATTTTGACAGCATGTTGTCACTTAGGCTGTTACTTTTGTCCAGAAGCACTCAGAAACAAGTTTCCAAGCCAGAAACATGTACTTTGCTGAAGTCTATAGTAGCAAGGCAGTTTCTTGTGGTTTTCATCACTAGTTGCTCAGAAAACAGCAACATGTCACTTTTAGTGTTTTCAGGGCCCGAAAAGCATTTTGACAGCATGTTGTCACTTAGGCTGTTACTTTTGTCCAGAAGCACTCAGAAACAAGTTTCCAAGCCAGAAACATGTACTTTGCTGAAGTCTATAGTAGCAAGGCAGTTTCTTGTGGTTTTCATCACTAGTTGCTCAGAAAACAGCAACATGTCACTTTTAGTGTTTTCAGGGCCCGAAAAGCATTTTGACAGCATGTTGTCACTTAGGCTGTTACTTTTGTCCAGAAGCACTCAGAAACAAGTTTCCAAGCCAGAAACATGTACTTTGCTGAAGTCTATAGTAGCAAGGCAGTTTCTTGTGGTTTTCATCACTAGTTGGTCAGAAAACAGCAACATGTCACTTTTAGTGTTTTCAGGGCCCGAAAAGCATTTTGACAGCATGTTGTCACTTAGGCTGTTACTTTTGTCCAGAAGCACTCAGAAACAAGTTTCCAAGCCAGAAACATGTACTTTGCTGAAGTCTATAGTAGCAAGGCAGTTTCTTCTGGTTTTCATCACTAGTTGGTCAGAAAACAGCAACATGTCACTTTTAGTGTTTTCAGGGCCCGAAAAGCATTTTGACAGCATGTTGTCACTTAGGCTGTTACTTTTGTCCAGAAGCACTCAGAAACAAGTTTCCAAGCCAGAAACATGTACTTTGCTGAAGTCTATAGTAGCAAGGCAGTTTCTTGTGGTTTTCATCACTAGTTGCTCAGAAAACAGCAACATGTCACTTTTAGTGTTTTCAGGGCCCGAAAAGCATTTTGACAGCATGTTGTCACTTAGGCTGTTACTTTTGTCCAGAAGCACTCAGAAACAAGTTTCCAAGCCAGAAACATGTACTTTGCTGAAGTCTATAGTAGCAAGGCAGTTTCTTGTGGTTTTCATCACTAGTTGGTCAGAAAGCAGCAACATGTCACTTTTAGTGTTTTCAGGGCCCGAAAAGCATTTTGACAGCATGTTGTCACTTAGGCTGTTACTTTTGTCCAGAAGCACTCAGAAACAAGTTTCCAAGCCAGAAACATGTACTTTGCTGAAGTCTATAGTAGCAAGGCAGTTTCTTGTGGTTTTCATCACTAGTTGCTCAGAAAACAGCAACATGTCACTTTTAGTGTTTTCAGGGCCCGAAAAGCATTTTGACAGCATGTTGTCACTTAGGCTGTTACTTTTGTCCAGAAGCACTCAGAAACAAGTTTCCAAGCCAGAAACATGTACTTTGCTGAAGTCTATAGTAGCAAGGCAGTTTCTTGTGGTTTTCATCACTAGTTGGTCAGAAAACAGCAACATGTCACTTTTAGTGTTTTCAGGGCCCGAAAAGCATTTTGACAGCATGTTGTCACTTAGGCTGTTACTTTTGTCCAGAAGCACTCAGAAACAAGTTTCCAAGCCAGAAACATGTACTTTGCTGAAGTCTATAGTAGCAAGGCAGTTTCTTGTGGTTTTCATCACTAGTTGCTCAGAAAACAGCAACATGTCACTTTTAGTGTTTTCAGGGCCCGAAAAGCATTTTGACAGCATGTTGTCACTTAGGCTGTTACTTTTGTCCAGAAGCACTCAGAAACAAGTTTCCAAGCCAGAAACATGTACTTTGCTGAAGTCTATAGTAGCAAGGCAGTTTCTTGTGGTTTTCATCACTAGTTGCTCAGAAAACAGCAACATGTCACTTTTAGTGTTTTCAGGGCCCGAAAAGCATTTTGACAGCATGTTGTCACTTAGGCTGTTACTTTTGTCCAGAAGCACTCAGAAACAAGTTTCCAAGCCAGAAACATGTACTTTGCTGAAGTCTATAGTAGCAAGGCAGTTTCTTCTGGTTTTCATCACTAGTTGGTCAGAAAACAGCAACATGTCACTTTTAGTGTTTTCAGGGCCCGAAAAGCATTTTGAGAGCATGTTGTCACTTAGGCTGTTTCTTTTCACCAGAAGCACTCAGAAACAAGTATCGAAGCCAGAAACATGTACTTTGGTGAAGTCTATAGTAGCAAGGCAGTTTCTTCTGGTTTTCATCACTAGTTGGTCAGAAAACAGCAACATGTCACTTTTAGTGTTTTCAGGGCCCGAAAAGCATTTTGACAGCATGTTGTCACTTAGGCTGTTACTTTTCACCAGAAGCACTCAGAAACAAGTTTCGAAGCCAGAAACATGTACTTTAGTGAAGTCTATAGTAGCAAGGCAGTTTCCTGTGGTTTCCATCACTAGTTGGTCAGAAAACAGCAACATGTCACTTTTAGTGTTTTCAGGGCCCGAAAAGCATTTTGACAGCATGTTGTCACTTAGGCTGTTACTTTTGTCCAGAAGCACTCAGAAACAAGTTTCCAAGCCAGAAACATGTACTTTGCTGAAGTCTATAGTAGCAAGGCAGTTTCTTGTGGTTTTCATCACTAGTTGCTCAGAAAACAGCAACATGTCACTTTTAGTGTTTTCAGGGCCCGAAAAGCATTTTGAGAGCATGTTGTCACTTAGGCTGTTTCTTTTCACCAGAAGCACTCAGAAACAAGTATCGAAGCCAGAAACATGTACTTTGGTGAAGTCTATAGTAGCAAGGCAGTTTCTTCTGGTTTTCATCACTAGTTGGTCAGAAAACAGCAACATGTCACTTTTAGTGTTTTCAGGGCCCGAAAAGCATTTTGACAGCATGTTGTCACTGAGGCTGTTACTTTTGTCCAGAAGCACTCAGAAACAAGTTTCCAAGCCAGAAACATGTACTTTGCTGAAGTCTATAGTAGCAAGGCAGTTTCTTCTGGTTTTCATCACTAGTTGGTCAGAAAACAGCAACATGTCACTTTTAGTGTTCTCAGGGCCCGAGAAGCATTTTGACAGCATGTTGTCACTTAGGCTGTTACTTTTCACCAGAAGCACTCAGAAACAAGTTTCCAAGCCAGAAACATGTACTTTGCTGAAGTCTATAGTAGCAAGGCAGTTTCTTGTGGTTTTCATCACTAGTTGCTCAGAAAACAGCAACATGTCACTTTTAGTGTTTTCAGGGCCCGAAAAGCATTTTGACAGCATGTTGTCACTTAGGCTGTTACTTTTGTCCAGAAGCACTCAGAAACAAGTTTCCAAGCCAGAAACATGTACTTTGCTGAAGTCTATAGTAGCAAGGCAGTTTCTTGTGGTTTTCATCACTAGTTGCTCAGAAAACAGCAACATGTCACTTTTAGTGTTTTCAGGGCCCGAAAAGCATTTTGACAGCATGTTGTCACTTAGGCTGTTACTTTTGTCCAGAAGCACTCAGAAACAAGTTTCCAAGCCAGAAACATGTACTTTGCTGAAGTCTATAGTAGCAAGGCAGTTTCTTGTGGTTTTCATCACTAGTTGGTCAGAAAACAGCAACATGTCACTTTTAGTGTTTTCAGGGCCCGAAAAGCATTTTGACAGCATGTTGTCACTTAGGCTGTTACTTTTGTCCAGAAGCACTCAGAAACAAGTTTCCAAGCCAGAAACATGTACTTTGCTGAAGTCTATAGTAGCAAGGCAGTTTCTTGTGGTTTTCATCACTAGTTGGTCAGAAAGCAGCAACATGTCACTTTTAGTGTTTTCAGGGCCCGAAAAGCATTTTGACAGCATGTTGTCACTTAGGCTGTTACTTTTGTCCAGAAGCACTCAGAAACAAGTTTCCAAGCCAGAAACATGTACTTTGCTGAAGTCTATAGTAGCAAGGCAGTTTCTTGTGGTTTTCATCACTAGTTGGTCAGAAAGCAGCAACATGTCACTTTTAGTGTTTTCAGGGCCCGAAAAGCATTTTGACAGCATGTTGTCACTTAGGCTGTTACTTTTGTCCAGAAGCACTCAGAAACAAGTTTCCAAGCCAGAAACATGTACTTTGCTGAAGTCTATAGTAGCAAGGCAGTTTCTTGTGGTTTTCATCACTAGTTGGTCAGAAAACAGCAACATGTCACTTTTAGTGTTTTCAGGGCCCGAAAAGCATTTTGACAGCATGTTGTCACTTAGGCTGTTTCTTTTCACCAGAAGCACTCAGAAACAAGTATCGAAGCCAGAAACATGTACTTTGGTGAAGTCTATAGTAGCAAGGCAGTTTCTTCTGGTTTTCATCACTAGTTGGTCAGAAAACAGCAACATGTCACTTTTAGTGTTTTCAGGGCCCGAAAAGCATTTTGACAGCATGTTGTCACTGAGGCTGTTACTTTTGTCCAGAAGCACTCAGAAACAAGTTTCCAAGCCAGAAACATGTACTTTGCTGAAGTCTATAGTAGCAAGGCAGTTTCTTCTGGTTTTCATCACTAATTGGTCAGAAAACAGCAACATGTCACTTTTAGTGTTCTCAGGGCCCGAGAAGCATTTTGACAGCATGTTGTCACTTAGGCTGTTACTTTTCACCAGAAGCACTCAGAAACAAGTTTCCAAGCCAGAAACATGTACTTTGCTGAAGTCTATAGTAGCAAGGCAGTTTCTTGTGGTTTTCATCACTAGTTGCTCAGAAAACAGCAACATGTCACTTTTAGTGTTTTCAGGGCCCGAAAAGCATTTTGACAGCATGTTGTCACTTAGGCTGTTACTTTTGTCCAGAAGCACTCAGAAACAAGTTTCCAAGCCAGAAACATGTACTTTGCTGAAGTCTATAGTAGCAAGGCAGTTTCTTGTGGTTTTCATCACTAGTTGCTCAGAAAACAGCAACATGTCACTTTTAGTGTTTTCAGGGCCCGAAAAGCATTTTGACAGCATGTTGTCACTTAGGCTGTTACTTTTGTCCAGAAGCACTCAGAAACAAGTTTCCAAGCCAGAAACATGTACTTTGCTGAAGTCTATAGTAGCAAGGCAGTTTCTTGTGGTTTTCATCACTAGTTGCTCAGAAAACAGCAACATGTCACTTTTAGTGTTTTCAGGGCCCGAAAAGCATTTTGACAGCATGTTGTCACTTAGGCTGTTACTTTTGTCCAGAAGCACTCAGAAACAAGTTTCCAAGCCAGAAACATGTACTTTGCTGAAGTCTATAGTAGCAAGGCAGTTTCTTGTGGTTTTCATCACTAGTTGGTCAGAAAGCAGCAACATGTCACTTTTAGTGTTTTCAGGGCCCGAAAAGCATTTTGACAGCATGTTGTCACTTAGGCTGTTACTTTTGTCCAGAAGCACTCAGAAACAAGTTCCAAGCCAGAAACATGTACTTTGCTGAAGTCTATAGTAGCAAGGCAGTTTCTTGTGGTTTTCATCACTAGTTGGTCAGAAAGCAGCAACATGTCACTTTTAGTGTTTTCAGGGCCCGAAAAGCATTTTGACAGCATGTTGTCACTTAGGCTGTTACTTTTGTCCAGAAGCACTCAGAAACAAGTTTCCAAGCCAGAAACATGTACTTTGCTGAAGTCTATAGTAGCAAGGCAGTTTCTTGTGGTTTTCATCACTAGTTGGTCAGAAAACAGCAACATGTCACTTTTAGTGTTTTCAGGGCCCGAAAAGCATTTTGACAGCATGTTGTCACTTAGGCTGTTACTTTTGTCCAGAAGCACTCAGAAACAAGTTTCCAAGCCAGAACATGTACTTTGCTGAAGGTCTATAGTAGCAAGGCAGTTCTTGTGGTTTTCATCACTAGTTGCTCAGAAAACAGCACATGTCACTTTTAGTGTTTTCAGGGCCCGAAAAGCATTTGACAGCATGTTGTCACTTAGGCTGTTACTTTTGTCCAGAAGCACTCAGAAACAAGTTTCCAAGCCAGAAACATGTACTTTGCTGAAGTCTATAGTAGCAAGGCAGTTTCTTGTGGTTTTCATCACTAGTTGCTCAGAAAACAGCAACATGTCACTTTTAGTGTTTTCAGGGCCCGAAAAGCATTTTGACAGCATGTTGTCACTTAGGCTGTTACTTTTGTCCAGAAGCACTCAGAAACAAGTTTCCAAGCCAGAAACATGTACTTTGCTGAAGTCTATAGTAGCAAGGCAGTTTCTTGTGGTTTTCATCACTAGTTGCTCAGAAAACAGCAACATGTCACTTTTAGTGTTTTCAGGGCCCGAAAAGCATTTTGACAGCATGTTGTCACTTAGGCTGTTACTTTTGTCAGAAGCACTCAGAAACAAGTTTCCAAGCCAGAAACATGTACTTTGCTGAAGTCTATAGTAGCAAGGCTGTTTCTTGTGGTTTTCATCACTAGTTGCTCAGAAAACAGCAACATGTCACTTTTAGTGTTTTTCAGGGCCCGAAAAGCATTTTGACAGCATGTTGTCACTTAGGCTGTTACTTTTGTCCAGAAGCACTCAGAAACAAGTTTCCAAGCCAGAAACATGTACTTTGCTGAAGTCTATAGTAGCAAGGCAGTTTCTGTGGTTTTCATCACTATTGCTCAGAAAACAGCAACATGTCTCTTTTAGTGTTTTCAGGGCCCGAAAAGCATTTTGACAGCATGTTGTCACTTAGGCTGTTACTTTTGTCCAGAAGCACTCAGAAACAAGTTTCCAAGTCCAGAAACATGTACTTTGCTGAAGTCTATAGTAGCAAGGCAGTTTCTTGTGGTTTTCATCACTAGTTGCTCAGAAACAGCAACATGTCACTTTTAGTGTTTTCAGGGCCCGAAAAGCATTTTGACAGCATGTTGTCACTTAGGCTGTTACTTTTGTCCAGAAGCACTCAGAAACAAGTTTCCAAGCCAGAAACATGTACTTTGCTGAAGTCTATAGTAGCAAGGCAGTTTCTTGTGGTTTTCATCACTAGTTGGCTCCAGAAAACAGCAACATGTCACTTTTAGTGTTTTCAGGGCCCGAAAAGCATTTTGACAGCATGTTGTCACTTAGGCTGTTACTTTTGTCCAGAAGCACTCAGAAAACAAGTTTCCAAGCCAGAAACATGTACTTTGCTGAAGTCTATAGTAGCAAGGCAGTTTCTTGTGGTTTTCATCACTAGTTGCTCAGAAAACAGCAACATGTCACTTTTAGTGTTTTTCAGGGCCCGAAAAGCATTTTGACAGCATGTTGTCACTTAGGCTGTTACTTTTGTCCAGAAGCACTCAGAAACAAGTTTCCAAGCCAGAAACATGTACTTTGCTGAAGTCTATAGTAGCAGGCAGTTTCTTGTGGTTTTCATCGACTAGTTGGTCAGGAAACAGCAACATGTCACTTTTAGTGTTTTCAGGGCCCGAAAAGCATTTTGACAGCATGTTGTCACTGAGGCTGTTACTTTTGTCCAGAAGCACTCAGAAACAAGTTTCCAGCCAGAACATGTACTTTGCTGAAGTCTATAGTAGCAAGGCAGTTTCTTCTGGTTTTCATCACTAGTTGGTCAGAAAACAGCAACATGTCACTTTTAGTGTTTCAGGGCCCGAGAAGCATTTTGACAGCATGTTGTCACTTAGGCTGTTACTTTTGTCCAGAAGCACTCAGAAACGAGTTTCCAAGCCAGAAACATGTACTTTGCTGAAGTCTATAGTTAGCAAGGCAGTTTCTTCTGGTTTTCATCACTAGTTGGTCACAAAACAGCACATGTCACTTTTAGTGTTCTCAGGGCCCGAGAAGCATTTTGACAGCATGTTGTTCACTTAGGCTGTTACTTTTCACCAGAAGCACTCAGAAACGAGTTTCCAAGCCAGAAACATGTACTTTGGCTGATGTCTATAGTAGCAAGGCAGTTTCTCTGTGGTTTTCATCACTAGTTGGTCAGAAAACAGCAACATGTCACTTTTAGTGTTCTCAGGGCCCGAGAAGCATTTTGACAGCATGTTGTCACTTAGGCTGTTACTTTTCGACCAGAAGCACTCAGAAACAGTTTCCAAGCCAGAAACATGTACTTTGCTGAAGTCTATAGTAGCAAGGCCAGGTTTCTTGTGGTTTTCATCACTAGTTGCTCAGAAAACAGCAACATGTCACTTTTAGTGTTTTCAGGGCCCGAAAAGCATTTTGACAGCATGTTGTCACTTAGGCTGTTACTTTGTCCAGAAGCACTCAGAAACAAGTTTCCAAGCCAGAAACATGTACTTTGCTGAAGTCTATAGTAGCAAGGGCAGTTTCTTGTGGTTTTCATCAGCTAGTTGCTCAGAAAACAGCAACATGTCACTTTTAGTGTTTCAGGGCCCGAAAAGCATTTTGACAGCATGTTGTCACTTAGGCTGTTACTTTTGTCCAGAAGCACTCAGAAACAAGTTTCCAAGCCAGAAACATGTACTTTGCTGAAGTCTACAGTAGCAAGGCAGTTTCTTCTGGTTTTCATCACTAGTTGGTCAGAAAACAGCAACATGTCACTTTTAGTGTTTTCAGGGCCCGAAAAGCATTTTGACAGCATGTTGTCACTGAGGCTGTTACTTTTGTCCAGAAGCACTCAGAAACAAGTTTCCAAGCCAGAAACATGTACTTTGCTGAAGTCTATAGTAGCAAGGCAGTTTCTTGTGGTTTTCATCACTAGTTGCTCAGAAAACAGCAACATGTCACTTTTAGTGTTTTCAGGGCCCGAAAAGCATTTTGACAGCATGTTGTCACTTAGGCTGTTACTTTTGTCCAGAAGCACTCAGAAACAAGTTTCCAAGCCAGAAACATGTACTTTGCTGAAGTCTATAGTAGCAAGGCAGTTTCTTCTGGTTTTCATCACTAGTTGGTCAGAAAACAGCAACATGTCACTTTTAGTGTTTTCAGGGCCCGAAAAGCATTTTGACAGCATGTTGTCACTTAGGCTGTTACTTTTGTCCAGAAGCACTCAGAAACAAGTTTCCAAGCCAGAAACATGTACTTTGCTGAAGTCTATAGTAGCAAGGCAGTTTCTTCTGGTTTTCATCACTAGTTGCTCAGAAAACAGCAACATGTCACTTTTAGTGTTTTCAGGGCCCGAAAAGCATTTTGACAGCATGTTGTCACTTAGGCTGTTACTTTTGTCCAGAAGTACTCAGAAACAAGTTTCCAAGCCAGAAACATGTACTTTGCTGAAGTCTACAGTAGCAAGGCAGTTTCTTCTGGTTTTCATCACTAGTTGCTCAGAAAACAGCAACATGTCACTTTTAGTGTTTTCAGGGTCCGAAAAGCATTTTGACAGCATGTTGTCACTTAGGCTGTTACTTTTGTCCAGAAGCACTCAGAAACAAGTTTCCAAGCCAGAAACATGTACTTTGCTGAAGTCTATAGTAGCAAGGCAGTTTCTTGTGGTTTTCATCGCTAGTTGGTCAGAAAACAGCAACATGTCACTTTTAGTGTTTTCAGGGCCCGAAAAGCATTTTGACAGCATGTTGTCACTGAGGCTGTTACTTTTGTCCAGAAGCACTCAGAAACAAGTTTCCAAGCCAGAAACATGTACTTTGCTGAAGTCTATAGTAGCAAGGCAGTTTCTTGTGGTTTTCATCACTAGTTGCTCAGAAAACAGCAACATGTCACTTTTAGTGTTTTCAGGGCCCGAAAAGCATTTTGACAGCATGTTGTCACTTAGGCTGTTACTTTTGTCCAGAAGCACTCAGAAACAAGTTTCCAAGCCAGAAACATGTACTTTGCTGAAGTCTACAGTAGCAAGGCAGTTTCTTCTGGTTTTCATCACTAGTTGCTCAGAAAACAGCAACATGTCACTTTTAGTGTTTTCAGGGCCCGAAAAGCATTTTGACAGCATGTTGTCACTTAGGCTGTTACTTTTGTCCAGAAGCACTCAGAAACAAGTTTCCAAGCCAGAAACATGTACTTTGCTGAAGTCTACAGTAGCAAGGCAGTTTCTTCTGGTTTTCATCACTATTTGGTCAGAAAACAGCAACATGTCACTTTTAGTGTTTTCAGGGCCCGAAAAGCATTTTGACAGCATGTTGTCACTGAGGCTGTTACTTTTGTCCAGAAGCACTCAGAAACAAGTTTCCAAGCCAGAAACATGTACTTTGCTGAAGTCTATGGTAGCAAGGCAGTTTCTTGTGGTTTTCATCACTAGTTGCTCAGAAAACAGCAACATGTCACTTTTAGTGTTTTCAGGGCCCGAAAAGCATTTTGACAGCATGTTGTCACTTAGGCTGTTACTTTTGTCCAGAAGCACTCAGAAACAAGTTTCCAAGCCAGAAACATGTACTTTGCTGAAGTCTATAGTAGCAAGGCAGTTTCTTCTGGTTTTCATCACTAGTTGCTCAGAAAACAGCAACATGTCACTTTTAGTGTTTTCAGGGTCCGAAAAGCATTTTGACAGCATGTTGTCACTTAGGCTGTTACTTTTGTCCAGAAGCACTCAGAAACAAGTTTCCAAGCCAGAAACATGTACTTTGCTGAAGTCTATAGTAGCAAGGCAGTTTCTTCTGGTTTTCATCACTAGTTGTTCAGAAAACAGCAACATGTCACTTTTAGTGTTTTCAGGGCCCGAAAAGCATTTTGACAGCATGTTGTCACTTAGGCTGTTACTTTTGTCCAGAAGCACTCAGAAACAAGTTTCCAAGCCAGAAACATGTACTTTGCTGAAGTCTACAGTAGCAAGGCAGTTTCTTCTGGTTTTCATCACTAGTTGGTCAGAAAACAGCAACATGTCACTTTTAGTGTTTTCAGGGCCCGAAAAGCATTTTGACAGCATGTTGTCACTGAGGCTGTTACTTTTGTCCAGAAGCACTCAGAAACAAGTTTCCAAGCCAGAAACATGTACTTTGCTGAAGTCTACAGTAGCAAGGCAGTTTCTTCTGGTTTTCATCACTAGTTGGTCAGAAAACAGCAACATGTCACTTTTAGTGTTTTCAGGGTCCGAAAAGCATTTTGACAGCATGTTGTCACTTAGGCTGTTACTTTTGTCCAGAAGCACTCAGAAACAAGTTTCCAAGCCAGAAACATGTACTTTGCTGAAGTCTATAGTAGCAAGGCAGTTTCTTGTGGTTTTCATCGCTAGTTGGTCAGAAAACAGCAACATGTCACTTTTAGTGTTTTCAGGGCCCGAAAAGCATTTTGACAGCATGTTGTCACTTAGGCTGTTACTTTTGTCCAGAAGCACTCAGAAACAAGTTTCCAAGCCAGAAACATGTACTTTGCTGAAGTCTACAGTAGCAAGGCAGTTTCTTCTGGTTTTCATCACTATTTGGTCAGAAAACAGCAACATGTCACTTTTAGTGTTTTCAGGGCCCGAAAAGCATTTTGACAGCATGTTGTCACTTAGGCTGTTACTTTTGTCCAGAAGCACTCAGAAACAAGTTTCCAAGCCAGAAACATGTACTTTGCTGAAGTCTACAGTAGCAAGGCAGTTTCTTCTGGTTTTCATCACTAGTTGGTCAGAAAACAGCAACATGTCACTTTTAGTGTTTTCAGGGCCCGAAAAGCATTTTGACAGCATGTTGTCACTTAGGCTGTTACTTTTGTCCAGAAGCACTCAGAAACAAGTTTCCAAGCCAGAAACATGTACTTTGCTGAAGTCTACAGTAGCAAGGCAGTTTCTTCTGGTTTTCATCACTATTTGGTCAGAAAACAGCAACATGTCACTTTTAGTGTTTTCAGGGTCCGAAAAGCATTTTGACAGCATGTTGTCACTTAGGCTGTTACTTTTGTCCAGAAGCACTCAGAAACAAGTTTCCAAGCCAGAAACATGTACTTTGCTGAAGTCTATAGTAGCAAGGCAGTTTCTTGTGGTTTTCATCACTAGTTGTTCAGAAAACAGCAACATGTCACTTTTAGTGTTTTCAGGGCCCGAAAAGCATTTTGACAGCATGTTGTCACTTAGGCTGTTACTTTTGTCCAGAAGCACTCAGAAACAAGTTTCCAAGCCAGAAACATGTACTTTGCTGAAGTCTACAGTAGCAAGGCAGTTTCTTCTGGTTTTCATCACTAGTTGCTCAGAAAACAGCAACATGTCACTTTTAGTGTTTTCAGGGCCCGAAAAGCATTTTGACAGCATGTTGTCACTTAGGCTGTTACTTTTGTCCAGAAGCACTCAGAAACAAGTTTCCAAGCCAGAAACATGTACTTTGCTGAAGTCTACAGTAGCAAGGCAGTTTCTTCTGGTTTTCATCACTATTTGGTCAGAAAACAGCAACATGTCACTTTTAGTGTTTTCAGGGCCCGAAAAGCATTTTGACAGCATGTTGTCACTTAGGCTGTTACTTTTGTCCAGAAGCACTCAGAAACAAGTTTCCAAGCCAGAAACATGTACTTTGCTGAAGTCTACAGTAGCAAGGCAGTTTCTTCTGGTTTTCATCACTATTTGGTCAGAAAACAGCAACATGTCACTTTTAGTGTTTTCAGGGTCCGAAAAGCATTTTGACAGCATGTTGTCACTTAGGCTGTTACTTTTGTCCAGAAGCACTCAGAAACAAGTTTCCAAGCCAGAAACATGTACTTTGCTGAAGTCTATAGTAGCAAGGCAGTTTCTTGTGGTTTTCATCACTAGTTGCTCAGAAAACAGCAACATGTCACTTTTAGTGTTTTCAGGGCCCGAAAAGCATTTTGACAGCATGTTGTCACTTAGGCTGTTACTTTTGTCCAGAAGCACTCAGAAACAAGTTTCCAAGCCAGAAACATGTACTTTGCTGAAGTCTACAGTAGCAAGGCAGTTTCTTCTGGTTTTCATCACTATTTGGTCAGAAAACAGCAACATGTCACTTTTAGTGTTTTCAGGGTCCGAAAAGCATTTGACAGCATGTTGTCACTTAGGCTGTTACTTTTGTCCAGAAGCACTCAGAAACAAGTTTCCAAGCCAGAAACATGTACTTTGCTGAAGTCTATAGTAGCAAGGCAGTTTCTTGTGGTTTTCATCACTAGTTGTTCAGAAAACAGCAACATGTCACTTTTAGTGTTTTCAGGGCCCGAAAAGCATTTTGACAGCATGTTGTCACTTAGGCTGTTACTTTTGTCCAGAAGCACTCAGAAACAAGTTTCCAAGCCAGAAACATGTACTTTGCTGAAGTCTACAGTAGCAAGGCAGTTTCTTCTGGTTTTCATCACTAGTTGCTCAGAAAACAGCAACATGTCACTTTTAGTGTTTTCAGGGCCCGAAAAGCATTTTGACAGCATGTTGTCACTTAGGCTGTTACTTTTGTCCAGAAGCACTCAGAAACAAGTTTCCAAGCCAGAAACATGTACTTTGCTGAAGTCTACAGTAGCAAGGCAGTTTCTTGTGGTTTTCATCACTATTTGGTCAGAAAACAGCAACATGTCACTTTTAGTGTTTTCAGGGCCCGAAAAGCATTTTGACAGCATGTTGTCACTTAGGCTGTTACTTTTGTCCAGAAGCACTCAGAAACAAGTTTCCAAGCCAGAAACATGTACTTTGCTGAAGTCTACAGTAGCAAGGCAGTTTCTTCTGGTTTTCATCACTATTTGGTCAGAAAACAGCAACATGTCACTTTTAGTGTTTTCAGGGTCCGAAAAGCATTTTGACAGCATGTTGTCACTTAGGCTGTTACTTTTGTCCAGAAGACACTCAGAAACAAGTTTCCAAGCCAGAAACATGTACTTTGCTGAAGTCTATAGTAGCAAGGCAGTTTCTTGTGGTTTTCATCACTAGTTGCTCAGAAAACAGCAACATGTCACTTTTAGTGTTTTCAGGGCCCGAAAAGCATTTTGACAGCATGTTGTCACTTAGGCTGTTACTTTTGTCCAGAAGCACTCAGAAACAAGTTTCCAAGCCAGAAACATGTACTTTGCTGAAGTCTACAGTAGCAAGGCAGTTTCTTGTGGTTTTCATCACTAGTTGGTCAGAAAACAGCAACATGTCACTTTTAGTGTTTTCAGGGCCCGAAAAGCATTTTGACAGCATGTTGTCACTTAGGCTGTTACTTTTGTCCAGAAGCACTCAGAAACAAGTTTCCAAGCCAGAAACATGTACTTTGCTGAAGTCTACAGTAGCAAGGCAGTTTCTTCTGGTTTTCATCACTAGTTGGTCAGAAAACAGCAACATGTCACTTTTAGTGTTTTCAGGGCCCGAAAAGCATTTTGACAGCATGTTGTCACTGAGGCTGTTACTTTTGTCCAGAAGCACTCAGAAACAAGTTTCCAAGCCAGAAACATGTACTTTGCTGAAGTCTATAGTAGCAAGGCAGTTTCTTGTGGTTTTCATCACTAGTTGCTCAGAAAACAGCAACATGTCACTTTTAGTGTTTTCAGGGCCCGAAAAGCATTTTGACAGCATGTTGTCACTTAGGCTGTTACTTTTGTCCAGAAGCACTCAGAAACAAGTTTCCAAGCCAGAAACATGTACTTTGCTGAAGTCTATAGTAGCAAGGCAGTTTCTTCTGGTTTTCATCACTAGTTGGTCAGAAAACAGCAACATGTCACTTTTAGTGTTTTCAGGGCCCGAAAAGCATTTTGACAGCATGTTGTCACTTAGGCTGTTACTTTTGTCCAGAAGCACTCAGAAACAAGTTTCCAAGCAGAAACATGTACTTTGCTGAAGTCTATAGTAGCAAGGCAGTTTCTTCTGGTTTTCATCACTAGTTGCTCAGAAAACAGCAACATGTCACTTTTAGTGTTTTCAGGGCCCGAAAAGCATTTTGACAG